>NC_051079.1:32507504-32721271 GCF_004664715.2 Peromyscus leucopus | reverse complement strand
ACACTAAGCAAATCTAAATTATAGTATTAGATCTTCCATGTATTAGGACTTTGTGGGCTCAATTGCCTCCTGTCCAGTGAAAGTAGGAAGTGAAATTCTTCCTAAGGTTTCTTCTAGGTCTAACATTTTCTCTCTTAAAACATTCTTTAGAGTCAAGTCTGGTGGTGCAAACCTGTAATACCAGTTTCTTGGAAGGCTGAGGACCACAAGTTCAAGACCAGCCTGGGCTAAAGAGTGATTTTAAGGCAATCCTGTGTAGCCTAATGAAACCCTGTCTGAAAATAAAGAGCAGTAGAAGGTGGTCCGATGGCAAAGCTCAGCAGTAAAGCACTTGTCCAGTATGGCAGAGGCTCTGAGTTCAATTCCCAGGGCTGCCAATACCAAACAAGAGCAACAAATAACATTGAGACAATGCTGAGGGTCTGAGCATATTTTCCCTCATCCTTAGAATATCAAAGCTGATGAAACTTGACAGAGGATTAAAAAAAAAAGATGTTTGGTGCCCAAAGCAAAAAGAGTCAGCACTGAGTGCCACCCATAATTCAGAAGCCTGGAAGATAAAGAGCTAACAAAAGCATTTAAAATGTTATTTGTTTATGTAACAGCTCTTTCGGACTCATTTGAGTGAGTGGTAGAACAAAACTGAGCATGCAAATGAGTCATTTCTAAAAGAATACACCCCTTAAGCATTTGGGCTCTCCCTATTGGCTTTTTATTGGATTGTCATGAGTTTTCCTTTAGGGAATAGAAAAGGAGGGTTTTGAAAGGAAAAAAAATATCCTGCAACATCAAAACAAAAACATGGATGGAGAGGCTATGTGGGCAATACATGTAACCAGCTTTGAAATGTGGCTTCTGATTCTAGGTAGTAGCACTAGGGATGTCCTTGAGAGAATAAATAGCCAGGAACTTTACCTCAGCGACGAGTTATGACAGCAGGCTTCATGTTTCACGTAAATGGTAACCTTTGCTTAGTGTAACCCTACCTCTTTGTAAGGGAACAGAATTAGACTCCACCAAATGAAGAGCCAAGATCTTGGCAGTCTTACCCTGGAAAGATGAAAAGATACATGGGCATAATACAAATGAACAATGGTGATGCCCTTATATATTGCCTGAATGATGAGGATGCCTGCTTACACTAGCTTCATGGAAAGTGTAAAGGTTCAGGGCTTTGAAAAAAATGCAACGTGATATTTACTTAAGATGAAGAGTGGAAGGATCTGAGAAAAGCTCCACTAGGGAAAATAAGAGGAAGAGAAATAAAATTAACGAGGTACAATATTTTGTGTTCTAAAACATTAGATGATTGAGAATACTTTGGATTTATACAATAAAGTTGGTATATTAGTTTAAGTCTTGTTCATTTGATTTGATGGAGAAGTTTAATGTGCTATTTTAATTTATTCTCTATGATTATTCAGATAATTAACTGAAGTCCACAAAGCAATACATATAATGATGAATTTTTTTAAAAATTATGTCATATATTTTTTGTTTTTAAATTATGTGTGTGCTTATTTTCTTTTTTTCCCTTTCTTTCTTCCCTCTATCTGTGTGTGTGTGTGTGTGTGTGTGTGTGTGTGTGTGTGTGATTGTGTTACTATAGATTGAATTCAGACTTCAAGTATGAAGTGCTCTGCATTGAGCCCACTCTTAGCTCCAGTTGAATATTTTAATGATGGCTTTAAAAAAATGTCTGATGTTTTGAAACATGAGAATCATCAAGGTGCACCCTCCCTTTTTTTCTAGTTTAGTGAGACTATTTTCTAGGAACAATGGATTTAGTTGTTTGTTTGTTTGTTTTTTTAATCTCTTGGTTCTTTGCCTTATGGCCTTTACGTCTATCTCTGTCTCTTTTCCTCAACCTCTCTCTTTTCAGAAAAAGAAATAATCCAAAATGATCTAACATAGCAATCTAATGCCAAGACTAAAGCACTGTTTTGTAGATTATTGAAAAGTTTATTGCCACTGGCATAGTGGCACATGCTTTTAATTCCTGTACTCAGGAGGCAGAGGCAGATGGATCTCTGTGAGTTTGAGGCCAGCCTGGTCTACACAGTGAGTCCCAGAACAGCTAGAGCTACATAGTAATATTCTGTCTCAGAAAAAAAAAGTTTATTTCCGCACACAAGGAGTTTTGCCTTCTCCTTGGTGTTCATTATGTTTCCTTCTTCTTCCTCTTCTCCTTCTTCCTTCTTCCTTCCTTCCTTTCTTTCTTTCTTTCTTTCTTTCTTTCTTTCTTTCTTTCTTTCTTTCTTTCTTTTTCTTTCTTTTTCTTGATTTTGTCCAGTGCCATGAAGGTAGACATTACTGATCATCTATACCTCCTTTAGTGTGAAATACTTACAGTCCTGCTTCTTATGGTTCCACCAGAGCTAAGAGGCATTTAATACAGAACCATTTACTCTATGAAGTGATGATAAAAAAAAAAACACTTGTTTTTTAAATAGCACACAGAGTTCTATTGGATATCTCTACAGCTCAATCTTATTGTTATTATTTTATTGTTTTCTTGTCCCTAAGACCCACATTGTCCACAGTCTTTTCTCTCATGGTTTCTCCATCAAGAGACATGGTGCCTATTCATGAGTTATGGATGTTACTGCTTCTTTCCCCCCGATGCTGATACTCTACTGTGTTTGAAAATAATCAAAATCTACTTTAAAATGATACTAACTGTGAGGCTCGTCTGGGACTGTGATGGCTTGCTGGGGATTGTTATTTTAACCTGTGTTACTTTTGTTTGTTGCACTTGTTGAACTCTGTCAATCTGTCTAGAACACCTGATGGTCTAATAAAAAGCTGAGTGGTCAATGGCAAGGCAGGAGAAAGGATAGGCAGGGCTGGCAGGCAGAGTATAGATAGAAGGAGAAATCTGGGAGGAGAAAGGAAGTAGCCAGAGAAGGAGGAGGACTCCAGGGGCCAGCCACCTAGTGACACAGCAAGCCACAGAGTAAGAGTAAGATTTACAGAAGTAAGAGAATGGGAAAATTCCAGAGACCAAAGATAGATGGGATAATTTAAGGAAAGTTGGCAAGAAACAAGCCAAGCTAATGCTGGGCATTTATAATTAAGTATAATCCTCTGTATGTGATTTATTTGGGAGCTGGGTGGCAGGCCCCCAAAAGAGAAAAGCAACCAACAATAGTTTGGCACCCAACATGGGGTGCCAATTGTCCTTTCCTTAAATTGTTGCTGCCTTTTAAGCCACAGCTGTCTGAATCAGTAACTGGAACTCTGTTGCTACCAGCAGTGGTTAGGCCTCTGCAAGAGCCACAGCTGAAGGGAATTCTGTTCCCTCAGGCACTGACTTTTCAAAGCTATGAGGGAACTTAATGAAACCTCGCCCTCTAAGAACTCAAGATTCAAAGGTTAAAGTGGAATTCTGCTTCTCAGAAAGGCTGAATAGCAAGTAGCTCTTCCTCTCCATGCTCGAGTCCTCCAAAAAAGCCCTCATGCTTCTCCTCACCCCTACTTAAAAACCCTTCTCCACCTGGCTCCTCCCTTCCACTTCCTGTCAGCTAGTTGCTGACTCAGCTTCCTCATTGCAGGTGAATATTATTTAATCAAACATATCTTTGCATCCCTAAACAAATGTTCCAGAGCATAAACAAAAGTAACACACCTTAATATAATATTCTACAGCAATGGCTAATCTTGGTTGTCAACTTGTCTACATCTGGAATCAACTAAAACATAAGCAACTGGGCACTCCCAGGTGGGATTCTCTTGATTAGACTATTTGAAACACGACCAGGCCCTCTAAATGAGGGCAGCAGCTTCCATTGGCAGTTTATATAAAAGGGGATGAAAGAAGGAAGCTGCTTTTTGCCTGCTGGTCCTCACTCTTATTGGCAACTTCATGCATCCTGTTGCTGAGGCATTCCTTCACTGATATTAGAACCTATTCTCTAGGGGTCCTCCAGGCCCTTAGCCGCAGACTGGGAATTCTGAATCAACTGGCCTTGTGGATTCTCAGTCTTTGCAGTGTAAGCCAATCTAATATTCTTTAATAGATCACTTCACCTATCACTTCTGTTCATTGAGAGAACCCTGATGAATGCAGGGGCTTATGGCTGTTCTCGTGTGACTTGATGTTTGGAATCCAGAATTTAAAAGTAGTAGGTAGTTAGTCTCGAATCCATGTGTCAAGATTTGAAGTAGGTACCGCATATCAAAAAATGATCACTTCGCTTACATGTCTGACACTTGGGTTTCTGTCACTGTTTCTTCATCCCACTCTCCACATAGAAGCCCATCTTTCTGGCCTCTCCCTGTGACCTGGACTTCTCACAGCATTGTGCCTATAGGGTAGTTGAATTTCTTACATGGAGGCTTATGGCTCTGAAAGCAAGTATTCCAACAGCCATTTGTTTCTTTAAAGAAAATGTTTCCTCACTTTGTGGTGTTTATGATTTCTTGGGCCCATAATTATAGCAACATATAAACTAATTTGAAAAGACATAATTTATAGGATTCTTCCACATAAAAGCTCAGACTTTAGGACTTGGTTCTAAGAGAATTTCTTCTGAATAGAACGGTAAGCCATTTCTCACTTTGTTTTATTAGGAAACTTTCAGCTATAGCTAAGGGTAGGACTGAGGACATCACCCCTGCTGCTGCCCCCCTCCTCCTCTGTTTTAGCCACTTCTCTCTGATAAAACAAGATGCAAAGCAACTTATGGAAAAAAGTTGTTTATGGTTGTGGGGGGGGGTAGTCCATAATGTTGGGGGAGGCATGGCTGCAGGCGCCTATAATCGAAAGCGGAATGATCACATTCTCAACAGCAAAGATGAAGCAGGAACACAGAACACTGGAAATAGGGTGAGGGTATGAACTCTTAAGGTCCATCCCCACGGATATACTTCCTCCAGGAAGGTGCAACCCTTCCCTGAACAATCCCACTACTGGGAACGGGATGTTCAAATGAGAAATTAAATGGTGTCACCATATAACAGGAGAGACAATACCCCAACTAGACATCCTATGCCACCAACTACAACCTCTTACACAGTCCTAGCACTCATGATGGTAACATGACACCATAACACGACTCTGTAGTCTTAGTTGTTCCTGTGAACACAGTATTCATCTTGACAATACCTACAAACACTGGTGTGTGTGTGTGTGTGTGTGTGTGTGTGTGTGTCTGTGTGTGTGTGTGTCTGTGTACAGGACTAGGTGACTGGAATGGGATACATTTTGTTGAGTCATTATCCAAAGGGGCCCTCACAAACATCACAGGGTTTTGATTACCCTCTACAACTAACTTGAGGATAGAAATATTGCTGAAGTCCCTACTTATTTATGCTATGAAACATGGAGAAATTGAGCCTGTGACCAGCTAAAAGCTTTATCCTTACTAATTAGCATTTACTGTGCTAGAGTCTACTTGGCATGCTATGGCAGGAGAAATTTAATATCATTCAAACTACAACAGTGACCTGTTTGCAAGATATACAGGCGCAACAGTGGCACAAATATTATGAAATAACCAACTATTTTTAAAAAATTGGCTTTAAGATCTACTCCATGAGATGGAACTCATACTTGACACCACAAATTGAAAACTGACTGCTATTATTCTACCAAAGGAACATAGCAATGAAATGGCTTATCACTCAGCCCTCACCAGAGAAGCTTCCTACTGCTGCTGATGCTAATAGCAGAGAGACCCACAACTGGACAATGTGCAGAGAGTGAGAAATTTTGGAGTACTCAGTCTTAAATGGGATGTTTCATCAACCCCCCCCCCCCCAGGCTCAGGGATCTATGCAGAAGAGAAGGCAGAAAGATTGTAGGAGGCAGAGGTGGTGGGTAAATCCACAGAAACAGTATCTTTCAGACACAAGAGGACAGATGTACATATGAACTCACAGAAACTGTGATAGTGCACAAAACCTGCATAAATTCAAACCAGGAAACATCCCCATGTGGAGAAGGAAAAATAGACACAAAGTTCCACCCCTAAACAAAAAGCTATTCAAGAGTGATGCCTGCTGAGAAAGGAAGATCAGTTTTCTTTAGTGTAGTAACAACAATGGGTATATCAATGACACTCCAGGACAAACCCCATGTCCAAGAGTAGTTGGCCAACACAGAATGAATTTCATGTTATTTAGTGTGCTTTTTTTTTTTTTTTCTTTCCGAGACAGGGTTTCTCTGTGTAGCTTTGTGCCTTTCCTGGAACTCACTCTGTAGACCAGGCTGGCCTTGAACTCACAGAGATCCACCTGACTCCCGAGTGCTGGGATTAAAGGCGTGCGCCACCACCGCCCGGCTATTTAGTGTGCTTTTTAAATTTGTTTTAGTATCTTTTGTCTTTTGTTGTTGTTGTTGTTGTTGAGGGAGGAAGGGAGAGAGTGATCGAGCATGAAGTTGGTGGCGTAGGGAGATGTGGGAGAGTTAGGAGTAACTGGGGAGGGGAAGAACATACTCAACACATATTATATGAAAAAAATTAAATAATAAAAAGGTTTTAAAAAATCCACCTCTAAAAAGGGGAAGTAAGATCCCTTTTAATGTCTTTACATCCTACAGAAGACACTTTATATTTAACCCTAAAACGTCTATGTCCTGTGATTCATATTATATTTATATTATGTTATATTTATATTATAAGTAAAAGAGAATGACTTTTTAAAAGAAATGCTATTGATTTTAGTATGTAAGTTTTCATATTATAAAGTCATGTCCAGTTTTTAAGAGGCTGTTCCATTTCTGTTTGCCCTAAGAACAGACAGACAGACAGACAGACAGACAGACAGACACACACACACACACACACACACACACACACACACACACACACAGTATTTGTAGGTATTGCCAAGATGAATACTTTGTGCACAGGGACAGCTAAGACCACATAGTCTCTCTGGGGTGTCGTGTTACTGTCAGGAGTGCCAGAACTATGTAACTAGAGGACTACGGAGGAGGAGAAGCCATGCATTAAACAGGCTTTGCAAATTAAAGAGAAAAGACCATGCCCAATGTTCACTTTCAAGTTTGATTTTTAATAGCTGTAAAAGCTGACCATTCTGGCATGGCTCTATGTACATAACCATCTAGGCACATGCTCTATATACACCTTATATACATAATGTCATTCACCGCAGAGGTATGGCTATTATTCTCATTTAACAAATAAAGAAACAAGCTTAGAGAGGTTAAAATAATTTCCTAAGGCCACACTGATTGTGAGTGGCAAAGACATCAATGAAATCATCACCATCTACCTTTAGAGCAGTAAGCTCTTACCATCTGCTCTCTGTGAGAACTTCTTGTAGCACATCTTTCCTATATACTCCATATGGGTGGGAAAACAGGCCTAGGCCTGGACAAGAAGCCCAAAGTTCTTAATTATCTTTGAATTTAGAAGCAATGTCATAAGTATCCACACAGTTATGCCTACCAATAGTCTTCACATACATAAGATCAGATCAGAAACTTACCTCTGACTGTGTTATCTGTTTGTTGCATAGATGTGTTATGAAATCAGTGTGGTATTGAGATGAACTGAAGTGTTGGTGTGTAAAAAGCTGTCTGTCGAATACAGTGGAGACAGATGGTGAGATTGTTGACTCCAGGTTTTGGATGTGAAACAGCTGCGGGCCAAAGCCTCGAAGAACCACACACAAGGCCTAGCAAAGGCAACACTGTGTGATAAAGAGATAAAGATGTTTACGCAAGCCAGCGAGTCAGTTATGCCTGGATCCAGCCCTGATGCTACAGAATATAAGGATAGCTGACCATGTTCTCCGGAAAGTGCTGAGGCATAGTGCCAAGAGAGGAGGAGCTGGCTGACAGGGTATGAGGCACTGGAGCCCTCCCTAACTTTCTCCGATTAGCATAGTTCAGCGTAGTTCAGTGCCACATCTGCATTGTTGAACGGTGTGAGAGGCTGAGGGGCTGAGGTACAGAGTAGGGTAGAGAAATGGGACAATGACATGCTTGTAGGTCGCTTGTGGGTCAAGGAACATCTTGCAATGCCAGGAAATCAGGGCAGAAGACTTGTGGCAAAGGATACCCACGCAGACAGAAGAGTCTGGGAAGGCACCCACAAGTCTGATGGGGAAGTAAATAATACAGTCAAAAGCATTGTTTGATAGTGTCACGTTAGGCCTCAACATATAAGATCTATATGAACATGAAAATCTTGTTAAAATGCAGATTCTAAGTACAACTGGGGGTGGATCCTGAGGTTTTTAATCATTTCTCAAAACGGGAGGTGAAAGTTGCTCTGCCTGTCTGTAGACCACCCTTTGAAAACTAACATGAACAAAGTCTTAAATTGGGAAAAAATGTGAAGTATAAAGCTAGATGTGGTGGCACAGGTATATTAACTCAGACCTTGGGAGGTTGAGGCTGGATGACTGTAGGTTCAAGGACAGCCTGAGCCACAAGGTGAGTTTGAGGTACTGGTGTGTGTGTGTGTGTGTGTGTGTGTGTGTGTGTGTGTGTTTCTGACAATATTTATTGAATCTTCAGAGCTACAGAAAACATATGGTGACAAGTGGTTTAACAGGAAGGGTTGGTTAGGATAAACTCTCAAAGAGTCTTGAGAGGGTAAGGATTTAAGTGACATCCCAGATTAAGAATTCATTGCCCATTTCTGTATTAGGTAGAGTGTCTGAGAGCATCTGTACTTAAGTGATATGTACTTCTTATCATGCATAGGACAGATGGGTTAAAAGTTTGAGATTAGGTACCAAGTGAGTGTCTGCCTAGGCTACAGAGTGAGGTCAATGCTAGTCTAGGCAAGTGAATGAGTAGTAAGATGGCTCAGCGAATGAGGGCCCTTGCTGCCAAGCCTGAGCTCAGTCCACAGAGGCCACAGGTTGCCTTCTGAACCCCACATGCATGAAGACACATGCACACAACCAGTAAATAAATGTGAAAATTGAATATATACCTAAATATTTACTGTATACGACATTACTAATTACTAATAGAGTATATAAATATACTGTATTACTAATTACTATATAGTTTACACACTGTATTGCTAATTACAGTATCATGGCTGTGCCATATTAAAGGAAGAGTCTAACTCTTGGAGTCTTATAAACCAACAGGAAACTGCCCTGCCCTGCCCACTTCTCACTTGTCCTTGTGGACAGAAGGCCATCCTCACAATTGAACAGCACATTAAAAGCTGTATGGAAAAGGAGTGCACAAGTTCTTGTCTTCAAGGATTTTTTACTGGGGGGCTTGAGAGATGGCTCAGCAGTTAGGAGCACTGACTGCTCTTCCAGAGGACCCGGGTTCAATTCCGAACACCATGTGGGAGCTCACAGCTGCCTGTAACACCAAGATCTGACACTCTCACACAGACATACATGCAGGCAAAACACCAATGCAATGAAATAAAAATAAATAAATTATTATTATAAATTTTTTTAACCAGGGCTTTACAAGGGAGGCAGTTACTTTTTTGACGCCCTACTGACCCGGAAAAGTACTCAAAATCATGAACAGTAAGATGGCTCAGCGAATGAGGGCCCTTGCTGCCAAGCCTGAGCTCAGTCCACAGAGGCCACAGAGGCCAATGTTGCTTCTAGCATTTATTATGGGCATTTCTTCTTTCCAAGACCTAACTCTCTCTCTCTCTTTCACTATTCTGGTTCAGAGTGTGGAAGGATCATGAGGGAGAAAGAGGGGGCATAGTTTAAGTTAAAGCTATGAATTCAACCAGGCTTCTAAAAGCTGATTACATAGGAAGTCCAAAGCATAGTAATATTGGTTACATGGCTTTCTTAAAGGCAGATTAAATTTAAACAAGCTGAGTTCACAGTAGAAAAATAGATTGAGTACACAGTTATAAATGTTCTCAAAGCATATTATTAATGTAGTTTGTAGAGCAAACATTTAGTTTCTGAAGGCAATTTTGTAAGAGACAGAAAAGTCATTCCCACACTGTATTCTATATCAAAACCTTGGAAATAAATTACTGGAGACATTTCAGAAAATTAAACTCTAAAAAAATACAATCAACATGAAAAGCACTATGCAATGAATAAGGGCGTTTTTATGGACTTGGGCATTATACACACAATGACAAATTTTCTGGAGAACTGGAATCAACTTCTTAGTGTTGAAAGAACTTTAAAAAAATAAAAGTTGTCAGAGATGAAGGGCAAAAACTCTAGAAATTCAGAGTCTAGAAAGTATAAAGTGAAAGTAAAGTTGACCCTTTCTAATCGCCAATTTCTTGCATATATTTCCAGAAAATATGTCTGCACAAGTAGTAATGTATATAAAATTATTTTTTTCTGTAAATGGGGTATATGTATATATCTCTAGTTATCTGTGCTTCAGCGTTTCCATTTTATGTAACATTTCATATATGATCATTTGAAAATAGCACATGAAGATATGAGCAAGTTTAAATTGCACAGGATGTTTAAATGATTTTTAATAGTTGGATTAATCAGTTCCCCATTGAAATATATGTGGGTTTTTTAGAAACAAACCTAAGTGGGAAGCTTTGATATGCTTTTGAATGATTTATTGTTATCTATAGTAGTGGATATAACAGGAAAATGAACACATTTTCCATTTCAATAGTTATGGCCAAAAAAATTGCCCTTTTCTCATTTGCTACATTCTCAGCATCTACTTGACTATAAGTTCTTTATAATCAATGCAATACGTTCTCTTATTGTTTGGTTAGAGTGCATACTTTTTCCTCATAGAGGAGGCTGTTCGTCTCTTCTGTAATTATTGTCACTTATGCTTCCCCTTCATTTACCACACTCAACATGGAACATTAACAATGTATCTTTACAATGTAACATTAACATGACTTTATAGAGCACAGTAAATTGGGTATTTAACAAATCAAATTTTGAGATTAAATTCTCCTTTTCTCCTTTTAAAAAGATAATATGTTGTTGTATCTTATATTTAACACCAAGATGATGACATTTGATCTTTCCTGTTTGAAATTAAAGAACAGTTGCATTTTATCCATACTCCAATCTATTTTGCTTTCATGCAATTTTGGAAAATTCCTGAAGCAGAACACACCTCCCCAACTGGGTAGAATTGTGTAGTTGACTTTACTCTCTCCCAATTCTGTTAAATTAAAACGTTACTTTTCCCCCCACTTTGGTGAGAATAACTTTGGAAATAAATTTGTACCCATGACTATAATTCTGTGCATATGTGTTGAGGGCCCATACATCTATTGGTGATATAACCAGTTTCTAAACTGTATCTATTTAGGAAGTCCTAGAAAAAAAACAACAATAATGCTGGTATTGGGTTTGACAGTTGTGGCCCAGGCATCAGTGGGACATGGAACAGAATTCTTGCTGAGGAATATGATCCTCACTTGATTCTAATTTTATCTTTGTGCTACAGCTCTAAAATGTGCGGACAGCTGGTGTTGGATAAATCTGTCCTTACAGGCTGCATGAGGTTGACATAAAATTAAATATCTGAGGTTAAATCCAAATGCAAAGATAGGGAAACGGTTGAGTCGTCTGTTGCTATTTCACCTTCTGCATCTTGGTGGATACTATCCACCATGAAGTCCTAGAAAACAACCTGAGGCTTATTATTAGCAGGGCATGGGCCTGATCTTGTTAAAGCTCAATACTTGAGAAAAGGAAGAATAGATTCTGGCTTTTTACCCCATCCTCCCCCCTGCTGGTAAAACAATAGGTCGTACATACCTGATTTGTTAGCAACCTTTCCTTTGTCTTTCTCCCTTGAATATGCGATTGCTACCAACAGTGAAGCCTACACTTCCACCTGGGTTGGCATAACAAGACCCTGTGACCTCTGAGAGTTTGCAGATGGGGGAACCCCAACCCCCTTCTAGACTTTTCTCAGGTGACTAAATAACTTGCTGGTTGTTAAGGAATAAATCTAGGTAGTGAGGTCACAGAATAGTCAGGCTGCTGGCACTTCTTCAGATGACTGGATTACCAAAGTAGAAAAGCACTAAAAATAAATCAAAGCACAGGTTCTCCTGCCAAGGGTAGAGTGCTGAGATAGCTAGTCTGCTGGGAAGGCTGTTGACATCATCGGGTCTCCTAAGGCACTATGCAAACTGGAGCCTGGATGAGAGACAGATTTGGTTATCATCTAATTGTTAGCAAAATCCTTAGTTCTTGTCCTGATGACCTATTGCTACCCCTTGCCTGATTCACTTAGTTTTCCCTCTTTCTCTAGTTAAATTTGTCCAGCTGATCTTCATAGAACAGGCCTTTTTTAGTGTTTGATTTTAGTGTGTGTGTGTGTGTGTGTGTGTGTGTGTGTGTGTGTGTGTATACATGCAAGTTTGTGCATCTGTGTGGTGGTCAGAGATCAACTCTCACTGTTGTTCCTCAGGAATCATCTACCCTGACTTTTGAGACAGGGTTTCTCATCACTAGGACCTAGGGCTTGCTTATTATACCAGGCTGAACCAGTGATCCCAAGGATTCACTTGAGTCTGCCTCCCCAGCTCTGGAATTACAAGTACATGGCTTTTTTACATGGGTCTGGAATTGAACTCAGTTATTCATGCTAATGTGGCAAGCACTGTAACAACTAAACTATTCCCCAGCTCCTGATTTCATTTTATTTTAATTTTGAGACAGAGATCAGGCTGGCCACAAACTTAGAGACCCTACTGTCTCTGCTTCATGAGCTTGTTCAGCACCCCTGGCATGACAGATTTTATTTTTAGTTGACAAATAATTGCATATGACAGCAGGTGTGGTGGCACATACTTATAATCTTAGCACTTGGGAAATGGAGGCAGGATGATTGTGGGTTCAAGGCCATACTCAGCTATGTAGGTTGAAAAATATAGAGCCTCACTTTATGATCAGAACATTGGAGACTCAGTGTAGTGAACTTGAGGTAGCTTATTTTACGACCTTGCACAACTGGATCTCAGCCTAGAAAGAAAGGCATCCTAACTGAGCACAGAGAACAATTTTCAGAGTCCGAATGCAATCCTCTTCCTTCCTCTTTGTCTCAGGAATCAAGAGGTACCATATTACAGGTCATATAGGTCTTATTTTCCTCTCTGCCACGTAGGCTGCACATGTTTATTTGTTTTACATCCTGCTTATTTTAAAACTTCCCAGGTTCATGGCCTTGTCACATCTGCAGGTTGTCAGGCAAGTTCAGTTGTGGGTAATTTTCTCCTCTAAGTTCGAGTTTGTGTGGGTAGAACAGAGTTCAGGTTGGGGGAGCTAGCTTAGTCGGCTCCTAGTGCTTTCTCGTCATCTTCAGCTGGACCTAAGATGACTCAAAATACTTTGAATTTGAAAATAAACTATTGGGGGAAACCTGCAGAGATGACCAAACTAAACTAGTGGGAACTCATGAAAGTTGGATCAATGGCTGTGGAGCTTGCATGGGACTGGACTAGGCCCTCTACATGGCAAGACAATTGTGTAGTTTGATTTGCTTGGGGGTACCCCCTGGTGGTAGAATCAGAAAACTTCCCTGGTCCATGAGGGGGCTTTTTGGAGCCCACTACCTATGATGGGACATCTCATGCAGCCTTGAGGCAGGAGGAAGGGCTTGGACCTGCCTCTACTGGATATGCCTCCCCTGGGAGGCCTTACCTTCTTGTGGCAGGGAGTGGGGTTGAGTTGGGGGTGGGGAGAATGGGGAGGTGGGAGGAGGGAAGAAGGGGATTGCTGATTGATATGTAAAATGAAAAAAAAAAATTCTTAAGGCACAAAGCTACACAGAGAAACCCTGTCTTGAAAAACAAAAACAAAAACAAAAAAAGAAAGAAAATGAACTACCAGATTATATTTTATTCAATTGTCAGCTGAGGCTAGCCTGGGCTACAAAAGATGCTATCTCAAAAAAAACCAGACAGACCATGGGGCTGGCAAGGTGGCTTAGCAGGAAAAGGTGCTTGATGCCAAGCCTATGATCTGAGGGAGATGTCTAGAAGTCACATGGTAGAAGGAGAGAACCCAGGCCCACAAGTTATCCTTTGAGAACCCATGCCACTTCGGTCCATAGTCCTCTGCCTTGATTGCTGTGGGCCCAAGATGATAAGGCAGAATACCATGGCAGCAGAGAGTGGTGGAGAAGAGCTACTCACCATGGACGGTCTGGGGACAAGATACACCCTCCAGAGACACTGCTCTACCTCCTACTAGTCCATTCAGTTATGAATTGATCAGTGGATTCGTCCCTCATGAAGTTAGCACCACCAAGACCCCATCACTTTTCAGTTGCTAACAAGGGATTAGGTCTTCAACTGTATTCAAATGGCAACCCACTGCCAGATGTGCATTCGAAATAAAGAGAAAACAGATTGAATACATTTCACAAAGTTCCTGTCATCCCAAACAAGCTGGATTTTTCTGTGAGAAGCTGAAGCTTCTACTCCCTGTAGTTTCCAGGATTAGATAGCAAACTTTGAACAAGGACGTAACTGCATCCAACATTCAGCAGCTGTAGAGTGTGATGACAGACTAGATAAAAGGAAAAATTCTAGCTTCTCTTTCTGTAAACTAGGCATAGTATAACATGGTGTAAACATTTCAACAACCATCTGCCTCGGTTGGCATTTTTAAATGTCTTATATAGACCACTTTTGCTTCATAACGTCAAACTATTTTTCTTTCTAGTTTCAGTCAATTGTTTATGCCCCCTCCCCTAATAAGAAATGCTAGCAAGGATACAGAAAAAAAGAGAACCCTTGTATTCTGTTGATGGGAAGGAAGAAAGGATGGGTATTCTCAAACACTAACAATAGAACTACCATATAATAATATATCTGAAAGAAATAAATTCATCAGGTAGAAGGGATATCTATATACCCATGTTTACTTCATCTCTAGTCACATTAGCTAAGATATTAAATCAGCCTGGGTACATGTGGAAATATGAATGGAAAACACACACACACACACACACACACACACACACACACACACACACACACACACACACATTTTATTCAACCATAAAGAAGAATGAAATAAAGCCACTTGTGATGGCTGTTCTTAGTTGTCAACTTGACTATATCTGGAATGAACTACAGTATAGAAATGGAGGGCACACTTGTGATCTGGATCTTGAGGCAGGAAGACAAAATGCCTTTGATCCAGATCTTGAGGCTGAAAGACAGAGGCTTTTGCTCCAGATCTTGAGGTGGAATGACACACCTTTAAGGCCACACCTTCTACTAGAGCCTATATAAGGACAGTGGAAGAAGGAGGGGTTCATTCTTTGCCTGCTTGTTCTTGCCTTGTCAGCACATTCATCCCTTCACTGCATTGGAGCCTACTTCTTCAGGACTCCAGCACATACAGAAGACCAGCTGAGACACCCAGCCTTGTGGGACTGAGCAGCCACTAGATTCTTAGACTTTCCATTCTCAGATTCACAGCTAGCCATTGTTGGACTGTAGCCTGTAAGTCATTTCAATAAATTCCCATATATATATTTATAAATATAAATAAATATCTAAAAATAAATATATTTATAAGTATAAATATCTATATACATAAAATAAAATAAATAAATCTTGACTCTTTTGCCTGTTTATGGGACTCTTTTCTTCCTACTGGGTCACTTTGTCCAGCCTTGATGTGATGATAAGTTCCTGGTCTTATTGTACCATATTATGCTGTATTTGGTTGATGTCCCTGGGAGGCCTGCTCTTTTCTGAGGGAGATGGAGGTGGTTGGACTCAGGGGAGAGACTTTGGGGGAGGGTAGGGAGAGGAAATATATGAGAGAATGTAATATATGAAATAATATTTAAAAAAAAAAAAAACTTCAAGTAGAGCTGGGCCTGGTAGCATATACCTTTAATCCCATCACTCAGGGGGCAGAGGCAGGCAGGTCTCTGCAGGATCTACATCAGTGGTGTTGTGGGAATCCATTCCATTCAACCAATGGCTTTGGGGTATCTGATTCTATGGGTATGGTCTTGTCTGAGCATGTGATCGCTTGAGAGGAGGGAGAGGCCTGGTGGTGGTGGTGGTGGTGGTGGTGGTGGTGGTGGTGGTGGTGGTGGTGGTGGTAGTGTACACCTTTAATCCCAGAACTCAGGAGGCAGAGGTAAGTGAATCTCTGTGAGTTCAAGGCCAGTCTGGTCTACAGAGTGAGGTCTAGGAAAGGCTCTAAAAGAGAGTTTCTCCATAGAGAAACCCTGTCTTCAAAAACCAGCCCCCCCCCAAAAAAAAACCCCAAAAAACCAAAACAAGCCAACCAACCAACCAACTAGCCGAACAAACAAACAAACAAAAAACTAAAACAAAAGAGGAGGGAGAGAAGGGTCTCCCTCTCTCTTGGGGTGAGGAGACTTGGCCAGGCAGTGGAAAGCGGCTTGTAGTTGGTCCTCATTGGCCCTGAGGAGAACGGAAGCTGGGTCAGCAGCGGATCCACAGCACCTCTACCTTGCTTTGTATTAGTGAGTCTGTTTTCCATTGCATCCCTTAATATATCTTTGTGGCTGTCTTACCATGGTGGTTCCTAATCTTCCTAATGCTACAACTATTTAATACAGTTACATTGTGTTGACCCCAATCATAAAATTATTTCATTGCCATTTCATAACTGTAATTTTGCTACTGTTATGAAACATAATATCTGATCTGCAGGATATATGGTATGTGACCCCTGTGAAAGGGTTGTTTGACCCCAAAAAAGGTCGAGACACAGAGGTTGAGAATAGCTAGTCCACATCATGGGTTCCAGGACAGCCAGAGCTACACAGAGAGGCCCTGCCTCAAAAAACAAAACAAAACAAAAATGTTCAAGTAGGAGAATAACAATTAGGGAAGAGAGAGAAGGGGGCAGGAAGCGGTGGGATGAGAGCAAGAAAAGGAGGGGAAGGGTGGATATGATCGTGTGTGGATGGAAATGCCACAGTGAAACCTTTTAATTAAGACAATTGTTATGCACTACTTATAACTTTAAAAAGAACGAAACTGGTTTTTTTTGGTCATGACAGAAGCTGGGAGGATTTGGTGTTACGCCATTTTCAATGGTAACACACAAAAAAGACAAACCTTCCTGGAATGATTTGAGAACACAGTAGCTCCCTCCCCAAAGGATGTCACGTCCTAGCCCAAGGACAGTGGTTTATGCAACTGGTGATCACGAGGTTGACAGCATACAGAGATCTGCTACCTGCCGGAATGTGTGACTCAGCATCTGGAAGCAGCTTCTCCACAGGCTGTCCACTCTCAAGGAGAGCTTCAGGTCACCCGTGCTGCCTTCAGGCTCTTTTGCTCCTTTTAAAAAAAACCCTAGTCCAGGCCTCCAACGGACACAGCTTCTCTTGTCACAGTCGCCTAAGTGGGGAGCTTGCAGGCTCGAGCCACTACACCCTGCTTCCAGGAAACTTTAAAAACAAACAAATGCGACCCCAAAGTCAGAGAATAGAAGCCTCTTGCCATGGTGTGAGTTATTGTGAAACTTGGAAGAACAGTGAGACATTCCCGAGTGCCTTGAATAGTGGGCATTGACGTGAAAAACTTGTGGGCCATCCAACCGTGCGTGTCTCATGCCTTTGCCTTTCACTGAATGACCTAACCTTGAGGTGGTGGTGAGACTGTTTCCTTATCAATAGAAATGACAGATGGGTGTTGTCTTGAGTATAACCGAGCTCCAACTATACACACAAGAAACTTGTTTGGTGTCTATTAAATCGATGTCAGCATTTCTAGTTGCCTCTTAGCCAGTTTTTAACATCACAGTCCTTTATCGTGACCCGGAGGAACTGAAGAAGAATTTGAGATTCACCAGGAGCAGGGGACTGTAGGTCATACTGCTCAAGAGCCCTCTACTGGGCTTCTCTGAGGCTTTAATTCCAGGGTAGCTCAGGGTTCAAAGCTGGGACAGAGAAGCAATGATAAACCTACTGAGTAGTTCTCATCGCTTTCACCAGATGTGCTTAGGGGGCAGAAAGTCTCACTGCCAGACGGGGCCTGTTTGCACAATGTCCTTGACTATGCTGAAGTGAGGAACCCAAACATTGTGCCCCTGCATTCACTGGGCAGGCAGAGGCATATCCCCAGGAGAGTAAGCAAACTTCTGTGGGAACAGGGTTCACCCAGCAGCATAATGTAGGAAAGTCTATTGTACGTCGGTTACAGTCCTTCTGTTAATTAAATGAGTTAAATACAACTTTTGACATGGCTTTATTTACATTTGTATGTATAGTAGTCATAATTTAACTTCAAAAATTATCCTTTAGCAGAAAGAAATCAAGATTTTTTTTTACATTTTCTTTTTTTAATTTAAAATTTTTTAATTCATTTTACATATCAACCACAAATCCCCCTCTCATCCCTCCTTTCGCTTCCCCCCCAGCATTCCCCTACCCCCATCCCCTCCTTCAAAAGGGTAAGGCCTCTCATGGGGAGTCAGCAAAGCCTGGTAGATTCAGTTGAGGCAGGGCCAACCCCCCCCCCCCTGCATCAAGGGGAGCAAGATGTCCAACCATAGGAACAGGCTCCAGAAAGCCAGTTCATGCACCAGGGACAGGTCCTGATCCCACTGCTAGGGGCCCCTCAAACAGACCAAGCTACACAACTGTCTCCCATATGCAGAGGGCCTAGTCCAGTCCCTTGTAGGTTCCACAGCTGTCGGTCTAAGGTTTGTGAGTTCCTATGAGCTTTGTTCAGTTGTCTCTGTAGAATTCCCTGTTGTGATCTTGACCCCCTTTGCTCATATAATCCCTCTTTCCTCTCTTTGGCTGGACTCCTGGAGCTCAGTCTGGTGCTTGGCTGTGGATCTCTGCATCTGCTTCCATCAGTTACTGGATGAAGTCTCTATAATGACAGTTAGGGTATTCACCAATCTGATTACTGGGGTAGGCCAGTTCAGACACCTTCTCCACTATTGCTAGTAGTCTACTCTGGGGTCATCCTTGTAGATTCCTGGGATTTTCCCCTAGCACGAGGTTTCTCCCTTGCCCCATAATGTCTCCCTTTATCAAGATATCTCTTTCATTGCTCTCTCACTCTGTCCCTCCCCCAGCTCTATCATCCCATTTCCCTCATGTTCTCATCTCCCATCCCTCCCCCTTTATTGTTCTTCTTTGTCCCCACTTTACTCATAGAGATATCATCTGTTTCCTCTTCCCCAGGCAATTCATGCATCCCTCGGAGGGTCGTCTTTATTTCCTAGCTTCTCTGGAGCTGTGGGTTGTAGTCTGATTATCTACTACATCTAGTATCCACTTATGAGTGAATACAAACCATGTTTGTCTTTCAGAGTCTGGGTTACATCACTCAGGATGATATTTTCTAGTTCCATCCATTTGCCTGCAAATTTCATGATGTCATTATTATATATATATATATATACATATATATATATATTTTTACAGCTGAGTAATACTCCATTGTGTATATGTACCACATTTTCTTTATCCATTTTCCAGTTGAGGGATATCTAGGTTGCTTCCAGGTTCTGGCTATTATGAATAAAGCTACTGTGAATATAGTTGAGCAGGTGTCCTTGTGGCATGATTGAGCATTCCTTGGGTATATGCCCAGGAGTGATATCATTGGGTCTTGAAGTAGATTGATTCCCAATTTTCTGAGAAGTCGCCATACTGATTTCCAAAGTGGCTTTAAAAGTTTGCACTCCCACCAACAGTGGAGGAGTGTTCCCCTTGTTCCCCATCCTCTCCAACATAAGCTGTCATCAGTTTTTTTTTTTTTTATCTTAGCTATGCTGACAGGTATAAGATGGTATTTCAAAGACATTTTGATTTGCATTTCCTCAATTATTAAGGATGTTGAGCAGTTCCTTAAACGTCTTTGGGCCATTTGAGATTCTTCTTTTAAGAATTCTTAGTTTAGATCTGTAGACTATTTTTTTTTAATTGGATTGTATTAGTATTTTGGTGTCTAGTTTCTTGAGTTCTTTATATATTTTGGAGATCAGCCTTCTGTCAGATGTGGGGTTGGTGAAGATCTTTTCCCATTTTGTAGGTTGTCATTTTGTCTTATTTACTGTGTCCTTTGCCTTACAGAAGCTTCTCAGTTTCAGGAAATGCCATTTACTAATTGTTGTTCTCAGTGTTTGTGCTACTGGTGTTATATTTAGAAAGTGGTCTCCTGTGCCAATGTGTTCTAGGCTAATTCCTATTTTCTCTTCTGTCAGGTTCAGTGTAGCTGGATTTATGTTGAAGTCTTTAATCCACTTGGACTTGAGTTTTGTGCATGGCAATAGATATGGACCTATTTGTAATCTTCTACATGTTGACATCCAGTTATGCAGCACCATTTGTTGAAGATGCTTTCTTTTTTCCATTGTACAGTTTTGGCTTCTTTGTCAAAAATCAGGTGTTCTTGGATGTGCGGATTAATGTCAGGGTCTTCAATTTGATTCCATTGGTCCACATGTTGGTTTTTATGACAATACCAAGCTGTTTTTATTACTATAGTTCTATGATAGAGCTTAAAGTCAGGGATAAAATTTTGGGCAGGCAAGACAGCTCAAGGGGGTAAAGGCCATTGCCATAAAACCTCAGTTTGCTCCTAGGAACTTACATGGTAAAATGAGAGAAGCAATTCTCTCAACTTGTTCTTTGTCTTTCATACATATGCAATGGAATGTGCATGCACATGCACACATATGCACACTAAATGCATAAAGAATTAAAATTTCAACAAATTTAAACATCTGATTGGTGTCCACCTGTGGTTTGGTATTACATTCTATAAAATGATTGCTCTATGGGCAGAACTGTGTGAGTGTGTGTGTGTGTGTGTGTGTGTGTGTGTGTGTGTGTGTTAGTCACTGTCTCTTGCTTTGAAGACACACCATGACCAAGGCAACTCTTGTGAAAGAAAGTATTAATGGGGGCTTACTTACAGTTTCAGATGCTTAGTCCATTATCATCTTGGCAGGGAGCAGGATGGAATGCAAGCAAGTGCTGGAGCAGTAGCTGAGAGTTACATCTTGAGTCATAGTCAGAGAGAGAGAGAGAGAGAGAGAGAGAGAGAGAGAGAGAGAGAGAGAGAGAGAGAGAGAGATTTGTGGTTTTATTTAAAAATCTTAGTCTGATTACATAGAGTATAAGCTACTCCATCTTGGTTTTGTCTTTTAGTCCCAAACAAAAGCTTCTTATATGTTCTGTTAGGCATTTCCCTGCCTAAGAATAGGTATGGGCAGCTGTGGAGCCTCTGTGGGACTGGACTAGGCCCTCTGCATAGGGGAGACAGTTGTTTAGCTTGACCTGGTTAAGGGGACCCTGGCAGGACCATTCCGGCTTCATGAGCCAGCTTTTTGGATCCTAGTGTCTATGGTAGGATACCTTACACATTCTTGGTTCATGGGGAGGGACTTGAACCTGCCTCAACTGAATATACTAGGTTCTGCTGACTCCCCAAGGGAGTCCTTGCCATGGAGGAAGTGGGAATGTGGGGTGGGTTGTGGGGGAAGGCTGGGAGGTGGGATGAGGGAGGAGAGGGGCGCCTGTGGTTGGTATGTAAAATGAACAGAAAATTTCTTAATAATAAAAATAAAAAGAATAGGTATTGTCACCATTTACAAAGATTTCTGTAATGCCTAAGCCTTGTAATTCATACACCCCTACATTTTTTTTTTTTTTTTTTTTTTTTTTTTTTTTTTTTTGCTTATTGGCCATATGTGGAAGAAATAGTTTTGAAGATAAAACTTACTTTGGTGCATTTCATGTAATATAGAACATAGAATTAAACATCTAAAAAGGAAAGTTTAGTAGCATTTAATACAATCATTATGTAGTAAAAAACACCACCTAGTTCCAAAACATTTTATTTCTCCAAAGTAGATCCCCTTGCCCATTAAGAAGTTTTCCCCATCTTTCCTCCTCTTGCTACCTAGCAACCACCAGTCTGTTTGCCTCTGTGGGATTTTTCTATCCTGCATATTACATATACTGTAATCTGAAATCACACATGTGAATTTCCATGTCTGGATGCTTTCATTTAGGAGATCTATTCAAACTGGGGCATATATCTGTATTTCATTCCTTTTTATGACTATTGAACACTCCACTGTGTATACATAGTACAATTAGTTTATACATTCAACCACCAACAGGCATTTAGGTTGCTTCTAGCTTTTGGCTATCGTGAATGGTATTGTTGTGTCTCAGGGGTGTGTGTGTGTGTGTTTTCACACCCATTTTTCATTCTTCTGAGTGTATCACTAGTGAAGTTTTTGTTTGGACACCTTATGTTAATTCTATTTTAACTTTAGAGGAGCTGCCAAATTGCTTTTGTAGAAACTGATCTGCTTTACATCCCCACCAATAAAGAATGAAGGCTGAAATGTTTCTATATCTTTGCTAACCCTATTTTCTGCTTTTTCAGTTATTGCCATCTAGTGGGAAGAAACATTCATTTGTGGTTCTGATTTGCATTTCTTCGATGACTAACAATGCTGCTTTTCATGTTCTTGGTAAGCACACAGAATTTGAACAATGAATCTTATTTTGAATATTTTAAGGAAGCTGGTTTTTGAAAAGAAATCTTGGATGATACCCATGACATTATGGATATTATGTAATTCACTTATTTTTAACAATGCATGTTATGGCAGCAGTCAGGCAGGCATGGTGTTGGAACAGTAGGTGAGAGTTTAAATGTTATCTGAAAGTTGGAGGAAGAGAGAGAGAAAGACTGTGCCTGGGTTGAGCTTTTGAAATCTCAAAGCTCATCCCCCAGGAGAACGCCTCCTTCCACAAGGCCATGACTCTTTTTTTTTCTTTTCCTTTATTTTACATTCCCACCACAGTTTCCCCTCCTTCCTCTTCTCCCATTCCCTCTCCCCACCTCCCTTCTGTCCCCCCCATTCACTCCTTCTCCCTTTCCATTCAGATGGGGTAAGGTCTCCCTTTGGAATCCACAAAGCATGAAGGCCACAACTCTTAACCCTTTCCCAAACAGTTCCACCAACTGGGGAACAAGTGTTCAAATATTTACGAGCCTATGGGGGCCTTTCCCATTCAAACCACCGCAAGCAGTTTGAGTTCTTAGCGGCAGAACCATCTCTCTAATCCTATAATTTATTTATTTACGAAAGTAGTTTATATATTAAAGTGTATTAGAGTGATCACTATGGAAGGAGTTATCATTATTATTATCATTATTATTTCTGGAGACAGAATGGAAAGGTTTTCTCCACTCCTTTCATGCTATTCTTTACATGGTGTTTTCACAGACAATGCTTGGGTCTTCTACTATCTCCAGCGAGTGTTGTGAAAGAAGTGAGCGAAATGTTGCCATGGTGATAACAGCATGGGATGAGCTACTTTATGCTTTGCAGTCTAGCTTGGAGTATTCTTTTATAAGATTCATTCTCTGGTATAAGAAATTATTCCATTTTTAAAATTTGTTCTTATTTTTTAATTAGTATTTGGGGATACTGTGCAATGTATTTTGATCATATTCACCCCAACCCCAGCTACTGCCAGACCCAGTTCTGTCTCTACTCATCCGACTTTATGTCCCCGCTCCCCATTTAAATCCATTAAGTACAGTTGACACTGCCCATACATGGCCTTCACTAGAGCATGGCCAATACACCAGGGCCACACCCTTCAAGAAAATTGGCTCTCCTTCTTCCAGTAGCCATCAACTACTAATAGCTCCTCAGCTAGGGGTGGGACTTCCTACCCATCTCCTCTGACTATGCTGGTATTTTGTCTGGCTTGAGCTTCTACAGTTCTTGTGCACATTGCCTCAACGTCTGTGAATTCATATTTGTAACTGCCCTGCTGTGTCCAGAAAACGTTTTCTTAGTGTCATCCACAACCTATGGTTCATACAGTTATTGTAGGAGCACTTTGGCAATGATCCCTGAGCCTTGGAAGGGTGTGTGTGTGCGTGTGTGCGTGCACGCGTGCGCACCCGTCTCTCTCTCTCTCTCTCTCTCTCTCTCTCTCTCTCTCTCTCTCTCTCTCTCCTCTCTCTCTCTCTCTCTCTCTCTCTCTCTCTCTCTCTCTCTCTCTCTCTCTCTCTCTGTGTGTTTTATAAATGTCCCATTTAGGGCTGAGCAGTTTACAGTCTCATTCTCTGCACCTTGACCAGTTGTAGGTTTCTATGTTAACCACCATCAAAATCAAAAGGAGCTTCCCTGGTGAGTGTTGATAGATCTTCTAATCTATATAACAATAAGTCAATGGAAATCAGTTTAATTCTATATCTTTTCATCAGCATAATAGTAGTATTTTCTCCCATAGATCTATGACTTGTCTAGTACAGGGTTGTTGGTCTCCATAGTGGATTGCATCTCTTTAGAAACAGCTGCATAAAGAAGACCTGAATATTGATGATATCAATAGACAAGCTAATGAGGAAGGAGGTAAAGTCTCATGGGGTCTCATTCCTAGACAAAGAGCTACAAGCAACTAATGACTGATGAGAGAAGGGGAATAAGCCTCTCCCTGAGATGAGTCCCTTAATTGGTTATTCAATACGAAGTAGTCAGTCTTGAAACCATATACTCACAAACAACAGAAAAGGGACTCGGTAGGTTGTATTTCTCTCCCCCTTTCTCTTTCTCTTTGAGAAACAAGAAATGTGAAATACTTAATATTTTTGTAGCTTTTCAGCCCTCTTATGCCATCCACAACTCTGCTGAGAAATAGTTTGGAGAGGATGGCGTTGGGAGACCAAGGTTTCTTCTGACCAGCTGTCCGGTGATTCTCAAGCTTGTTTCTTTAGAGCCCCTGCTTATCCCAGAATTTGAGGAAAATATGAAACTATTATTACTAATGTTGAGAGTTTTTTTCAATTCATTTGGTTTAAGATTGATAGGGATATATTCTCTCTCTCTCTTAGTTTTTCTTTGTGTAGCCCTGGCTGTCCTGGAACTAGCTCTGTAGATCATACTCACCTCAATCGCAGAGATCTGCCTCCCTCTGCCTCCGAGTGCTGTGATTAAAGGTGAGTGTCACTATGCTTGGCCTGATGGCACACTATAATCTTAATCCCAGCACTCTAGAGGCTGAGACAGGGGGATTATGAGTTTAAGCCACCCTAGGTTACAGAGCCAGTACTAGGCCAGTGAGAGATACATAATAATATATGATCTAAAAACTTAACCACCTCCCCTAAAAACCAAACTAACAAGCAAAATAAATGCATACCTCAGGCAGGTTGTTTGTTTGTAGAATATGATGCTCATTAAAAGAAAATAAGTTACACTTCCAAAGCAAGAAGATCTAAAAAGAAAACAGCAGTTTTCCAGACTCATTTATTTTAGACTTTAGCCTGGGTTCAGTGTCACATACCTCTTATATTTTTAGATTTACCCAATTGCTGCCCCCAATACTTACAGATATCTGGTGTGAAGAAAGCGCTGTGTTGGAAACTCTCAGTCTGTTAGAAATCATGAAACCCAAACAACTAACCACGGTACATGGCAGAATACTACAAGCACCTGAAGCCAAATCCACCGAGTTATGGAGTTGAGACTTAAAGGGTATCGTGTGTGTGTGTGTGTGTGTGTGTGTGTGTGTGTGTGTGTTCGTGTGTGTTTGTGTGTGTAGGGAGGGTGGTCAGGGGAGTTGGGGAGAGGAGAGACAGAAAGAATAGCTGGAATTTCATAAATCCAATACAATTCTAGGTATATACCTAGGGATGGGGAAATAGTTTTCTTCATTGTGGTGGGGTTTGGGGAGGTAGTATGTGAGAATACTCAAGCCCCCTCCCCCTTCCATACATGTGGAGTAGCTCTGGCTTGGGAGCTCTGAGAGAAATTTCTTTGCTGCAGAGGCAAGCTTAGTCTTCCCTTTAAGAGAAGTGCCTCCAGTGGGCCCATGACCCAAAAGGTTCATCCTCCCCTGCCCCATAGTTTATGCCTCCTTTCAACCAATGGTCTGTATAATTGGAAAAATCAGAGCTCACCATTCTCTGAAAAACTGCAGCCTCTCATTAACCTCCTTGAGACTGTCTTTCAAACCCACCAGTAGACCTACAATGACTATCAGCAGCTCCTGGTCATCCTCTTCACAGCCAGGGAGTGGACAGGATCCTGCTTGAGAGTAGGAAAGCATCCTAGGGCTGGGCAGGGGATCACTGCTGAAGTGCGCAGTCTGGATAGGTCAGATTTCCTGCTGTGCCTGACCTGACTGGACACTAACACTGACAAGGGTTAGGGGCCTCTGAACAATTTTCACCAGGGCCTTTTAGGAGGATTGAAGGCAGCTGCTAGAAAACCCACCGATCCAGCTAAGGCAAGTAAGGTAATACAGGAGCCCCAGGAATCGCCCACTGGGCCTTACTGAGTGTTCACCCCCATAGAGCCAGATGTTCCAGAAAACCACAGAACAACCAATATTGCTTTTGTTGTGCAGTCGGCTCCAGATATTGAAAAGAAACTTCAGATATTAGGAGGGTTTGAGGGTACGAATTAGGTCACAGTTATTGGAGATTGCTCAAAAGATTTACAACAGCTGTGAGTCTATAGAAAAAAGAAATCAGAACAAAAGATTGACCAGAGCAATAAGGGCAGGCTCAGGGTGACCGATAAAAGAGAATTCAGAGTGGAAAGTCAGAGAAACCTGGGAAGGAAGAGATTAGAGAAAGGCCAATGCACTTATTGTAAACAAAAAGACACTGGAAAAAAAATGCCCTAATAGGAAGGAGAGGGAAGAAGGATGGATGTTCCATCCTTCACTAGGGAGAGAACTAATGGGACCAGGGCTCCGTTCCACCGAGTCCCCAGGAGCCCAGGGTAACATTAAAAGTAGGGGGAAAATCCATTGTTAAATTTCTGCTCATTGACAGACTGCCCATATCACCTAATTGGGAGAGCCCAGGCACTGGGACTCTGGAAGAGGTCAGTGGCCTATCCACCCAAAACTTGATCCTGTTTCTGCCAGTTGGCTGCCTTGTTTTCAGGAAGTTGCTGCTACAGCCATGATAGTAAAAGAAACTTACAAACCAACTTTGGGGCAGGTATTGTGGTTTCTGCTGCAGTTGGAACCTCAGCTCTAATTATGGGGGATTAAAAACTTTAAGGAACTCAGCGCTCATGTAGACATAGATTTAGGCCATCTGGAAAATTCTGTTTCATGTCTGGAGGCTCAGACTCCTTAGTTGAGGTTGTTCTTCAGAGTCGAAAGTCTGGACCTCCTCTTCATGAAGGAAGAAGGTCTTCTTACAGCACTAGGAGAAACGTTTTGCTTCTATGCCAACAAATTAGAAATAATTGCAGAAAGTTTAGCCATGGTCAGAGATAACCTTCAGGAAAGTGGTAGGAGACAAGAGTCTAAGAATTGGAATCAGTCCTTGTTACCCTGCTCCCCCTGGTTAACTACTCTACTTAAAGCCACGAATGGACCATTAATTCTTTTGCTCTAGCCTCCCCCATAGCACCCTGATTGCTCAACTGCCTACTTAACTGTGTAAAACAGAAAATAAACTCTATTAAATTATTAGTACCGAGGGGATGATATAACCCTATGACTATGAAGACTCCACTTGACTCATGCCCATAGAACCAGAGAGGGATGTAGCAGGCTCCCAGACCTTAACACAACTGAGGCCATGTTGGAGGTACCATACTCAAACCCAGCACAGAGGCCCCAGTACCTGCCGAAACAGAAATAAAGACCTAGTCCATCAAAGTAAAATCCATACTTCTAGGATCCAGGAAAGTCCCCAAATTGCTAACCTTGCCTTTTGGCTTCTGTAGTTCTGCTTCTCGCTAACTGTTCTTGTTAACTGAAGTGTGTCAACCAGAACGTTGGTTTTGTGCATCAAAGACAAAGAACTGTGAGGATCAGGGCTGCATGATTTGAGCAGGTTCCCCATGCAGCCTCTAGCTGGCAATAAAGACTTTATTTTTGTCAATAAAGAGAGTAAAAAGATAATTAAAATTAAAGTGGGGTGCTAAGGTGAAGATGTATAATCTAGCATTCAGTGGATTGAAGCAGAGAGTTCAAGTTCAAGCACCTTGGCTACACAATGAATTCAAGCCAACCTAACATAGTGTGTCTCTGTCTCAAAAAGTAGGGGGGATGGGGCACCTAGAAATGTAGCTCCCTTTCTTAGTATCTGTGAAGCCCTGGATGTTGGAGCCCACAGAGCTTTCCTACTGAGCTCTGAGCTTGCTTTACCAGCAAGGCTGCATACGAGGATGATTGGACTATGGGCCTGGGTACTAGGTGTTTGGAAGGGTCTACACTTGGCTATATCTAGCAAGGGGTAGGTATTTTGCCTCACCCCTTAGCATTGTTATAAAAAGCCCTTTTGAATAAAGTTCTGGGCCAGTGGATATTGATCCAGGTCCTCCCGAAGCTATCCTGTGTTTCTGTCTTTCTTCTCATCACCTAGGTATCTCTTTCTATCTAAAGGTTTCTCACTTCTCCCTCTTCAAGAGTTCCATGGACATAATTGTGGGAGGGAGGTCTCCCACACCTGGGGTTGATGCCCAGCACGGCAAAAAACAAAACCAAAGTCCCCTCCCATTCCTGGTCCAAACAAGCATCCTGAGTGCTTTGCCAGGAGCCTAACCTCTGAAGACACCTTTTGCCTCGCCCTGGAAGAGCGCAGGGCCTGATGGGAAGACGAATTCTTAGTCTAAAAAGAGCTACCCACAGAGTGCCCCTTTTATTTGCAGTGAGGCCACCTTGGAAAAGAACAAGCTTGGCTAAGCTGTTTTTAGCCCTGGGGAGCAACCTCAGGATGTGTGGCATTCCAGGCGAGCAGCTGCACACTATACTCTGAAAGTGACGTAAGTGACGCCTCTGTTTTTCCGACCCACAGCAGTGACTCTCTCTGCGAAGGGGAGCCAAGCCTTTTCTCCTTGGCTTGGGCTGTCAGGCACGTTGGCCCATAGAATTTTGGAGGGGAACTTTCAGATTTTTCTTGACTTTATAAAAAAGAAAGAAAGAAAGAAAGAAAAGAATGAGTGTGGCAGGAGGGGATGACAGACAGCACCGTGCGCTGCAGAGGCCTCTGAATTACAGCACACACACAGAATCCATCTACTGGCGATGCTTAGATGCAGCCAGACATAAGGCTAATGATGATAGAAATGCTTAGTGAGCACTTGGTGCAACACACCACGTTCAAGGTTTCAACATACTACTAACGACGCACACTACAGCCTTAAAGATTAACTACCAGTTTCCTCTCCTTTTACAGATAAAGAAAGCGAAGCTTCAAAGGTTTGATTACGACCAGTGTGGTGGTATGTACCTGTAACCCTGTCACTCAGGAGATGGAGGAAGGAAGATCATGAGTTTGAGAGCAGCCTGGGTGACACAGCAAAATTCTAAAAATAAATAGAATTCGTTAACTTTCCTATGTTATGTAGCTAAGTGGCTACAGTGAAATGGGAGAGGTATTAGGATATGTCTGATATTTCGTGTTTAATAGACAAATGTGAGACTAAGGAAGAGGTAATTATTCCATAGGCCGGGTGCAGAAGAATGTCAGAGCCAGACTGAGAATCCATGTCTCAGTTTTACAACTCTTTAAAAAATTGTTGTGACAGAAAATTTCAGATATAGATATCTGTATGTAGCTATACTCTCTGGTTTCTACAATTACATATTTATGAGCAATTTATATCATTTATACTCTTTCTTAGGGTTTTCATTGCCATGAAGAGACACCTGACCATGACAACTCTTATAAAGAAAACGTTTAATTGGGGTGGCTTGCTTACAGTTTCAGAGGTTCTGTCCATTTTCATCATGATGGGGAGCATGGTGGCATGCAGGCAGATGTGGTGCTGGAGCTGAGAGTGCCACGTCTTTTTTTTTTTTCCGAGACAGGGTTTCTCGGTGTAGCTTTGTGCCTTTCCTGGAACTCGCTTTGGAGACCAGGCTGGCCTCGAACTCACAGAGATCCGCCTGGCTCTGCCTCCCGAGTGCTGGGATTAAAGGCGTGCGCCACCCCACCTGGCGAGTCCTACATCTTGCAGGCAACAAGTCAACTAAGAGTCACACTGAGGGAAGCTTCAGCAAAAGAGACCGTAAAGCCCACCCCACAGTGAAACACTTCCTCCAACAAGGCCACACCTCTTAATAGTCCCACTCTCTTTGGGGGCCATTTTCTTTCAAACCACCACATACTCCCACATTTTTTTCTCCCAATATACTATTCTGAAGCAAACAATAAACATTATTTTGTCTAACCTATGGCAGCTTCTTTCTCTAGGAAAACTATAATAATAACAGAAGAATGTAATAATCACAATAATACTGATTGCACCTAAACCAGATAACTCCTTAATATCAACTATAAAATCTGAATTGAAATCTCTAGCTAGCTCATTAATGTCATAATTTTGTCTTGCATTTTGTTTGAATCAGGATCCACATGTTTCAATAGATTTGTGTTTATATCAATAGATTTGCATATCATTTAAGACTCTTAATCTGTAGCCTTTTTTCTGTCATTTTGTCTGCTTACAATTTAATCGTTAAAGAAAGTAATTGTTTATTACGTAGAGTTTGATGCAGTATTGACTATTTTGATTGCATCTCGTGGTGCAATCTGAGATATTCCTGTTGGAATATGTTGGTCCTTGTTTAGTGCATGGATCGGATTGAAGTCTGAATTTCTGTTTCCCTTTTGCAAGACTGACTCACAGGTAATATCATGTTTTCCCACTAGGTGGCGCATGGCGCCTGACTGTCTTTTTGTGATAGCAGTAATTGCTATGTAATAACTAGTTATATACTCTGATAGTTTACAGGGCCTTCCATTACTAGCTATGGAATACTAGGAACAGAATTACCTACCATCTCACCCTAAACACCAAAAAAAAAAACCCAGCAAAATTTATGAGACAGTAATTTTTTTATACATTGGACAACGGGCATCCCTAGCCTCTGGCCCCTGTAGGAAGGAAGATGATGGAAAGTCTGCCATCCAGTGAAGATGCTGGAAAATGCAAAGAAGTGGAATAATATAACCTGGAACATGAATACTATTTAATTAATAGAGACAGAATTTCAAACGGACACAGATCATAGAGTTAGGAGGGAAAAGCATTACCACAACAAACCGAAATGTGGTATACAAGAGGCAAAACAAAACCTGAGCATAACAAGAGAGAGATGGAAGGTGCACAAAAACTAGTCACATTTTTAGAGATTCAAGTATATTAAACAAAACATACATTGTGTGGGATTAATAGCTGATTAGAAACAGTAAAAGACAAGATCAGTACATTTGAAGATGTAATGACTGAAACTGTGCAATATGAAGGCCAGAGAATGAAGACTGGGAGAGGAAAGAACGGGAAACTTCAAGCCATCTGTCCGATGTATAACTAAAGATGGAGAAGGGCAGAGATACCAGGGAAACATTTGAAGAAATAATATCTGGAAATGTTTTAGTTGTCTTAACAAGACCTGGAGGTGTCTTTTGTATTGCAGCCAACAACTCTTAAAATAATGAGAACAATCTCATGAACAGAGATGAAGCCTTAGTCCATGCACCAACCCTTTTAAATTTCTTCCTTTTTTTTTTTATTGTAAAACATCCACTATTTATTAACGGTTGTTCTTCTAAAAACACAAACATGAGAACCGAGCACCACATCCACAGTGACTCACCCCTACAGCTAGGGAGACGCCAGGACAGAGACGGTGGTGGGGCTTTCCTTGCACCCCAAGTCTCAGCTTCCTCACTCACTCCAGGGCTCCAACTACCTCTGACAAGAGAAAGGAAACCACTAAAATCCCCAAGCACGGGAAGGTCACAATAACCTCAGGGCTGCTGACGTTACTGCTGCACACTCCAGCCTGTAACTCTAGCAACAACATCAAAAGCCACCGTCAAAGAGAGCTGCTCCCAGGAGCCTTTGCTGTCCCGAGCGGCGAGCCCCAGCCTGGCTTCTACATACTGCAGAGCACAAGCGTTAACATCGACACGCAGTGTCCGTGTTCAAGTATAAAGTTCTGTTCAGGACGGCCCAAGTCATGTAGTGCTTAAATCTCTGCAGTGTCTACTATGGTCAGACCCTTGGACAAGCTGGTCAGAGATGGCACGATGCATGAGCAAGAATGGACAACTGTCCCACCACCAAACTTGCTCTCCATCCAATATGGACGCCACCCTAGTCAAGGCCCAAATCTTGACAACAGTAGTGACATAGTTGAATAAAGTTATATTCGTACGAAACAGGAATCCATTTCATTTCTTCATTAAATGGAGTTTTCCAACGGTATCAGGCATATTCTTAGGAAGCGTCTGGGGATGGCGCTGGAGGATCCTGGCTTTCAGGTTCTGGAGGTGGGGCTGGCAGAGCTTTTTTTTTTTTCTGGGCTGCCAGGAACTCGTGAATTGCTCGTTCTATCTGCGGCCTGAAGATGTGGTTTAGTTTGGGGTCCACCACCTGCGAAATGATCCTGTCCACTCCTGCTTCCAACATGCCTGACTGAACCACGCTCTGCCTCAGCCCATGCCACAACTGGTTCTTGTTCATTGCAGGATTCCATTCCTGCTTGTCCAGATGTGTTGACACAAAACTATCCACTTTCTGCCTCGGGATCTGGTAAGCTGGCTTGGTGTCCACGTCGGCCAGGCCGTCCGGGCGGAAGCTGTCGAACAGGCTGCGACTCTTGAGCTGCTCCACTATGAGATCGAGGAGTTGCGGGTCTCCGGGAGGCAGCGAAGCGGGGTTGACCGGCCCCTTGCACCACTAGAGCCCGCAGCCGGTCCCGAGGCCTGGCCCGCCGCGCCCGCTCCCGCACGGTCCGCCAAGGCCGCGCCCCGCACCCGGGCCCGCGCCGGGCCCCGCGCTCGGTTGCTCCTCCAGGAGCCGCGGGCCCCACAGAGGCGGCGGCGACGGAGGCGGCAGAGTGGGAGGCCCTTTTAAATTTCTTGTGCCCTTTAAGGCAATGCATTGTGTTATTCTCCCCCTTAGAATCACCCCTGAACAATTTTGATTTCTTTCTTCCTGTTTTCCTCTTCTGTTTGGCCTTAAATTGTTGCCCTTTCTTCTTTAAGGAAAATATGTATTTATTTTTGTGTTATGTTTTGCGTGTTGTGCCTGAATGCATGTCTGCACCACATGTGGGCAGTACCTGTGGAAACCAGAAAAGGGCTCTCCTGGAACTGTAGTCACAAACAGTTGTGAGCTGCCCCGTGGGCATTGCAAATGGAACCTGGTCCTCTGGAAGAGCAGCCACTGCGCTTGACATCTGAGCGATCTTTCTAGCGCCCCCCCCCCTTCTTAAAGTGAATACATTCCCTCATACACCAAATATGTCCAACATGCTCCTGGCTGCTGGAGGAAGTCCTACACCAGTTTCTGAGCTGCCTCTGGGCTCCAGGCTCCTTCTATTCATACGTACATTGACACCCAGCTTCCCCATATGAGCTTTCGATTCGCTGTACTTTTGTCAGCCAATTCACCTTAAAGGCTAATCCTCTATAATCAGTTCCACAGGAGTTGATGGATTCAGGGGCACTAGGACCAGGTTAACGTTTATGTTTAAAGGTGTTCTAAAATCCGTTCTGATTCCTGTTCATTTCCCCAGCGTCCAATTACAATATTACTCCCTCAATAACCACCTCTCTGTCGGTACCTTGAATTATTCTGTGCTAAGAACTAGGGCAGAATGAGTCATCTCTTGCCTCCTGCGGCACAGCAGACCAGAAAGAGACTAACAGAGAAGTACAAGTTGCTATCCCACAGGGCAGCATGGGAGATATGAACAAAGTGATGATGCTCAGTGAGGGACTTTGCGGTGGGTTGGATAGAAATTTAGGAGCGGGACAGTGAGGAGGTGAAGGAGATGACAGGTAAGTGGAGAATGAGCAACGGCACAGGGTTAACCAGCTAAGGGGTTGTTTGATCATCTTTAGTATCGTTAATGTACAACTCTGTGCATCCTTTTTCACTTGATTCACACACAGACACCAACTTTTCAAAATGAGTGTTTCAAAGATTGTGGCTGTATTTTATTTGTGTGATTATAGGATAACTCATGGGAATTGTGAGTCTACCGTGTGGGTCATGGGGATTGAACTCAGGTCTTTCAGTTTGGCAGCAATCACCCCTAACCACTGAGAGATCTCATGGGTCCTAAATGAATGATTTTATAATGCCCACTTTATAGATCTAGTAACTGATGCTTGCCAAGGGTTGGTTCATAACTTTTCCATGTTCTCTAAAATGGCAGAGCTTGGATTAGGAGCAAGGTCTACATATTCAGAGCCCAGACTATGTTCCATAAATAACTGAAACAATAACTTATGTTCTGAGTGGGATAGGGTGAGATCAAGATAGAAGGGGAGGAGGATCTGTAAGGCTGAGCTTGGGAAGTCAAGCACTCAAGGGATCCTCCTTACCCACTTCCAGGACTTGATCCCTAACCCCAAGCCAGAGGGACTCTTAACACTCTTCTCAACCACCAAGCACCTAATTCACATCTCACATGCGTTTATAATTTGAGTTTCCCTTAATCAAAGGATTTATCTTTTTTTTAAAGTATTCAATTATTTTTGAGGCAGGGTTTCTCTGTGTAGCTTTGTAGCCTTCCCTGGAACTCACCCAGGCTGGCCTCAAACTCACTGAGATCTGCCTGCCTCTGCCTCCCGAGTACTAGGATTAAAGGTGTGTACCACCACCACCGACCAGCTAAAGTATCCATCTTTAAGCTCTACAACCTGATGGTTTGATATGCATGCACATTGTGAAATAGTTACCACGGTCAAAGCAACTTAATATATTTGACCTCTTTTGATGATGGACTACCATGTGGAAGTATAAGCTGAAATTAACCCTTTCTTCCCCAAGTTGCTTTTGGTCATGGTGTTTTATCATAGCAGTAGAAACCAAATCTCACACAGCAGATTAAAGCAAAGCAGGAAATCTCTGCTATTGGCCTCGGATGCTCTCTGATGACACTCTGAGCTATGTGGTGGGTGGGGGCTGGGTGTCTGTTTGCACATTTCAAAGGATTCACCTAATGGTCACAAAGATGTTAGCTCACACACAAAGGGGGCCAATAAATGGCTATTAAGAAGGCTTGAGATGATCCAAGATAATTTGGCTCTGGACCTGTAACATTCTGAACTTTCCACAACTGCTGAGGTTCTAATTAATTAACCAGCCCATCAGGAGGTTTGGTGGAAGGCACAGCTATTTTCAGAGAACTTTGGTTCACAGCAGTCTCTCTGAGCTTTGATTTCTTCTACAGTAGCAGGGAATTGTACCATTGGCCCTGCCACCACACAGAACTGGTAAGAGAGTAAAATGAAAGAATGTAGTTAAGAATGTGCTATGAATTATGGATCCCTGTGCAAGTGTAGCAAGCAGAAGGGAGAGTTTAATGGGGGGAGGGGGGCACGTAGGTTGTCAAGTCAGTTCTTTCAATGCCTCTCACTTCTGTCACAAGGTGGCAGCAGAGTCCCATCTTTGCTTCTGTCTTGGTGGCTAGAGAAGCGGGAGACATTGGAAAGGGGTTGTACCAATCCTTGATCTAGACTCAGAGACCTCAGTACTATTACAATGTACAAAGAAAGAAAATAATTTGTCCAAGATTAAGTAATCAGTTCCTCCAGTAGTTAAGGCTTCGCTGGGCATGGTAGCACATTCCATACCAAAGGCTCAGGCTGCAACTCCATGTTCTAGGCCTGCTTGGGCTACACAGTGAACATTAGGTCAGCTCAAGATATAGAGTGATATTTATTTTTAAGTCAACAAACTAATGAACTCACTAGTTTAAGATTTTTAACCAGATTTCTTCCTTGAGAACTGCTCATTTGAATTCTGTGTTCAAGGTGGTTTGGGAGAGGGTGTGTTCAAGCAGTTTTGATTCTTCCAGAGGAGAGGATTTTGAAGACGTTGTGAGCTACAGAAACAAACAAACAAACAAACAAACAACAAACATGAGAAGTCTGTAGTAACCACTAGAAAGATGTAAAGGGTCATCACTACAACCCTAGATGAGGAATGAATAAATGTCTGAAAGGCGATTTAGCAATGATAAGATTACTTCATTGGGAAGGCGACAGTAGCTGCCCCAGGAAAGTGTGAGTGGCTTCAGAACCCCAGGCATCTGCATTTGGCTCTCCCTCCCGATGGATGACATTGCCCTTGGAAGCACCTGTTAACATAAAGCCATTCCCAGAATACAAAAGGGGGTAAAAATGAGGGAATTGAGCATATGCTATTGACGATTCATGCCAGGACAGAATGGGAGTCAAATCATATACAACCTGATGTACAACAACCAGTAAATGAACTACAGATACATGGCATATTCAAGAATAAAAATGAGTGAACTTCTGGTACAGGATACAACATAGGTGAATGTTGTGTTTTCAACAAAATTTCAACAAAATTATGCTGAGTGAAGTCAGATAGGAAAAGGAAAATAAGAAGAAGGAAAGAAAGATCAAAATGAAAAAGAGTAAAGAAAATAATATTTTTTTAAAAAGAGAACGCCTGCAGTATCTGGTAGGCAGACTGTGACATTAGGTCCCCTTGAAGGATGGGGAGGCTCCCTGCTAGAGGAAGTCCAAAGCTGTGACTTTATGAAGGTTTTTTTCCTACATGAGTATGGTTGCCTCTTTGCATGTTGTAAAACTAGAGAGAGTGCAAACTAGTGGATTGTAGAAGAACAAATCCATGACTGTTGAAGTTGGAGAGAGACAGTGGGAAGTATTAATAGGGACATTGGGAAACTTGGCGTGCAGTGGATACAGTAATTATCTCAATTGTATCAATGGCTTTGTGGACATAGATGCACATCCAAACTCAATAAATTACGTAGTGTATTTATGTGCAGTTTTAAAATACTTAACACTTCAGTAAAGTTGCAAACATAAAAATAACGACCCGACCCACAATAGATTTAATCTAATCCAAGTCAGCAAAAGTTTAGTGAGATTCTCTTCTGGAACAAGAAATACATAAGGCATAGGAGAGGTAACTGAGACTCAGTCCTTGACTGCAAGGGCTTTGAAGCAAATCCCTGCACATCCTGCATTACCACCATCCGTCCTTTTCTTTTTCCCTTCTCATGTGTGTGTTTTCTCTTCCCCCTGCCCTTTCTCCTCCTTGTTCTTCTTTGACAATTTCATACATTCATATAATGTGTTTTGAACAAACCCACCTTCACTCCTTCCCTCCAACGCCTCCCCTATTTTACCCCACTTATTCCTCCCAACTTCATGTGATCTTTCTTAAAAGACTGCTGAGTCTGTGTAGTGCTGTCCATATACGAATAGACGAGGAACACTCCACTGGAACATGGGGAGCCTCTTAGGGACCATACTCCCGAAGAAAACTGACTCACCCCTCTACTAGCAGGCAACAACTGCCAATAGCTCCTCAGAAAGGGGTGGGAATTAATGAGTCCCTCTCCCACCCGTTCTGTAATCTTGGCCGTCTTGCTCTTGTTGAGGTCTTATGCATACAGTCATAGTTTCTGTGAATTCATGCCTGTAATGGTTGATTACTTTTCTTCCCCAGCACTGTGCATAGCACCTTCAAGTCTTGTGAAAGCTATTCAGTAGGAATAAAGCTTCTAGGTCCACACCAGATTGATTTCTCTATGTCACTACTCAAGTATGTAGTGTCTTCAGCAATACGGTCTACACCATCAAGTTCTGGAGGGTATCTGAGAATAATAGCAATAGCCTAAGGTGTTTGTGGTATGTATAGGACCACACTGTTCAAGAACTCAAAAAGAAGTAACCAGCCTGGTGGTGGTGCATATCTTTAATCCCAGCACTCAGAAGGCAGAGGCAGGTAGATCTCTATTCGTTCAAGGTCAGCTTGGTCTACAAAGCAAGTTCCAAGACAGCCAGGACTGTTATACAGAGAAATCCTGTCTCAAAAAAAAAAGAAGGAAAAGAAGGAGGAGAGGGAGAGAGAGGAGGAAGAGAAGGAGGAAGACAAGAAGGAGGAGGAGGAGAAGAAGAAGAAGGAGAAGAAGAAGAAGAAGTAGAAGAAGAAGAAGAAACTTCCTGGGAACCATAGAGTGGACCTGGCTTAGCTGCATTGAGAAGCATAAGTCATGAGTTTTTCAGGTTAGAGTCTATGGCTCATGGGGCACAATGTGCCTTTTAGTTCCTGGAGACTGACACACTCCCTCAGGCAGTGAAACATTCAGGCCACTTTGTGTTTTTCTGTATGTTCTCTTAGTAGTCAAGGAAGCATGGAAACTTGATAGAATAATTGGTCTTAGACATTAATCTTGTGTACCCTGTATAGGTTGCAACTTCATTGCATCCTGGCAACTACAACTGTATTGATTCTGGCATTTGGCCTTATGTTTTCTTTTGTGATAAAGGTATAAACAGTCTGATTGTTCTCAATAAAATTGTTACAGCATCAGTCTTGCATTCCCACCAATAGTCAACATGTGTTCCCCTTTCCCACATCCTTCCTAGCATTTGTTGTCATTTGTTCATTTTGTCTTGGCCATTCTGACTAGGGTAAGATGAAATCTCAAAGTGGTTTTAATTTTCATTTTCCCAATGGCTAAGAATGTAGAACATTAACAAAAATTTCAAAGTCATTTCATTTCTTTTTTTTTTTTTTTGAGAACTCTGTTTAGTTGTATATCTCAATTTTTAATAAGGTTGTTTGTTCTCTTGGTATTTAAAGTTTTGGGCTCTTTGTATATTCTAGATGCCAATACTCTGTGAGATGTATACCTGGGAAGGATTTTCCCTCCATTCTGTAGGCTTCCTCCTCATTCAAGTGAGATTGTTCTCTGCTGTACTTACGATATCCCACTTATCAACTGTTGATCTTAATGCATGTGCTATTGGATTCCTTTTCATAAAGTCCCTTCTCTTCTAATGAGTTCAGGAATATTCTCTATTTTCTCTTTTATTAGATTCAGGGTGTCAGGTCTTATGTGAAAATTCTTGATCTATTTGGAATCAGACTTTTTACAGGATGAGAAGTAAAGCTCTAGTTTCATTCATCTACATGTTGCCAATCAGTTTAACCAGCACCATTTGTTAGGCTCTAAAACCATATCCAACATTTGCCAAATGACAGTGTCTTTGTGGCTCATTCTTCCTCAAATGGCAGAGAAAAGAAATTCTGATGAGAAGAGGAAAAGGATGGAAGGAAGGAGAAAGGGGGAAGGCAGTGATAGTATTTCAAGAACTGAAAACAATTTACAGGTATTAAGAGAATTTTTATTCAAAATAAAACACATTTACATTTGTTTACAGTACAAATAGGCTGCAATTCAAATTTAATAGGTATCAGGGAGGTCTAATTGAGGAAGTAGCAAAGCTTGTGTGATATAGTAAAAGGCTCTGAGTTAGCAGCTGTTGAAACAATAAGTCAATTATCTTGTTAAAAATAATCTAGCCGATGCTCCTATGGAATGTGGATCCTTTAATACTGTTTAAGTAACTAGAGAGATGATAGTTTTCTGAAATGCTGTAGTTAATTATGATGTTGCTGTTGATAAAACCTCCCAGTTACAAAGTTATAATGACTCCTACTTAACATACAAAAAGTCATCAGGATAAAAGGTCATTTTGTAATGAAATCTCTATTGATATAGGTCATTCATTAGTTAAAATGCTATCTGGCATAACTGGAGTGCTAATGAATTTGTGACCAGTTTTCCTAGTCTTAAAATAGCATTGTTAGGCCGGCCAGTGGTAGCAGACACCTTTAATCTCAGCACTTGGCGAATCTCAGTGAGTTCAAGGCCAATCTAAAAAGCGAGTTCCAGGACAGCCAGGACTGTTACACAGAAAAACCCTGTCTTGAAAACCAAATCAAATCAAACCAAACAACAACAAAAAACCAAAACATTGTTAATAAAGAGAAATGTAGTGTTATCACAAGTTAAAGATCTGATTCAGACAGGAAAATTAATTATAACTACAATGTTCAGCTTAAATATTAAAATAAATGTTCAATTTTAACTTAGATACAATTAACTAATAAATTATAACACTGTATTTTCTGATTTAACTAATTAATTGAAAGGTTATGTGATTGAAGGTTACGGTTTGGTCTGGAAGTGGAACTGCTTTGATGTGAAGGAGGCATAGCATGGGTTTTTACTGGCCATAGCCCAGCTGATAACTTTGTGGCTATTCCAGCGAAGAGCAGGAATTTGTACCCTGGCTACCTTTGCTGTCCTTGTTATCTGCTTTCTTTTCTTTGCTCTTTACCACAGCGGTAGTGACTAGGTTGTTTGGGTTATTCTTCCAAGGGGGAAAAAAAAAAAAAGAAAGGGTGGGGCTAGATCTCTGTGTGTTCTGTGGATGAATGGGATAGACACGCTTAACTTAAAGCAAATCTGGGTATAAAGAGATTATGTGCTTAACTCTGGCTTCCTCTGTATCCCACCCTATTCCATGCGTTTCCTTTTCCTTCTTCCATTTCAGAAGGGCTTTGGTTTTGGTTACTGGCTTCTATACCCCTGTTGTTATGTGAGCCAGTCTTAATGATCCCTTGGATTCATCCGTGTGCATAGTGGACAGGGCGATATTTTCATATCTTTCCTGAGGTGCAACACACCCACAGTGGTGAATAAACGTCATTAGGTCCTTCTGGAAATTTTTGTTGAGAAAGCCATAAAAAAGAGGGTTTATGCATGTGGAAACCATAGCAACCAAGTGGCAAATTACAAACACCAGGTCGTGGTGGCAGCTCATCAGCATCTCGTGATACCAGTCAAAGATGACATTGAAGATGTTTAAGGGCAGCCAGCAGGCGCCAAAAGTCACCACAATGGAAATCAACATCACATTTACCCTCTTGTTCTCATTGAGGTGGCTCTTATTTTCCCTCCTCCTGTCCACCTTTCTAGTTCTTTTTCGGAGGCAGATAACAATCCTCAGGTAGCAGATAAGAATGAAACCCAGAGGGACAAAATACTGGAGCATAAACAATGATGTGGAAAAGAGGAGTTGGTTCAGTTTGGAAGGCCAGATCTCTACACAGGCCACTCGGTGGGTGTAGATGTCATCCGGGAGAGAGAGATTGTGAAAGGGCTCATTGGTCAGGTGGTAGGACAAAAATAAGGGAACAGACAATGAAAGGGAAATGAGCCATATCAAGATGATGCCCAAGTAGGCATGAGATACCCTGGGCTTCCAGCCACGGGGGTTCACAATCAGCTGATATCTTTCAATAGCAATCAATACAAGGGAGAATATGGACACAGAGATTGAGACACTTTGCACATAGGAAGTGAGTTTACACATGGCATTCCCAAATACCCAGTGGTCCATTAGAGTGTAGATGACTGTAAAAGGGATGCATATGACACACACCAAGATGTCAGAGAGGGACAGATTGGCGATCAGTATGTTGGTAACATTTTGAGCTTCTCTCTGCTTCTTAAAGATGATGATGATAAGAGAGAGGTTTCCAAAAATGCCCATGATTAGGACCATAGCATACGCTGTGAGTAGCAAGAGTATGGCTAGAAAAGGGGGTTGACAGGATTCAAAGTAGAAAAATGCAGAGTTGTTGCTCTTGGCACTGCTTTTATTAGGTGCTGGTTGGTTTGGGGGCACTTCCATTATGTCAGGATGGTGTCAGCAGTGGACGTGTGGCCATCAGTTCTTGATGTACCCCTGGCTCTGAAACTCTCAATGGATAATCAGTGGGTTGAATCCACTGTATTTGGTGGAAACATAAATGATGTCAGCATGCTCTTGTGATCCTGAAAATCAAACACAACCCGGAATATTAATGTAAGTTCCTATTTTCGAGAGAGAGTCTCATATGCTCAAAGGATGACCTTGAACTTCTGATCCCCCTGCAGGGATTATAGACATTTATCACTACACAAGATTTTCCATAGTCCTGGGAATAGAACCTAGGGCTTCATGCATGTTAGGCAAGCACTTTACCAAGGGAGCTACATCTCCAGCCACAAAATCTTAACAATATAGATACTATTGTTAATAGCATAAATAATTCTACAAATAGGACAATGTTCCTGAGGATATGGACGTGAGTTAAGCAGGTCTCTTATTAGTCTTATCAGTAAGGAGTAAGACAAGAATGTGACAACACCCAGGTAACTATGACAGTGGTGCATATATACACACCTTCTGCCTATTTTTTTCAGGATCATATGAATAAGTACTTTTTTCATCTAACAGATTGTGCAAATCACTGAGGTAGAAATTGTATTGTAGATCCAGGAAGACTATGTTTAGATTTGTATCTGTCATAGTGTGTTTGCATTCATTCCAAAACTCATGGCTAATATTTATGGTAATGATATTAAGAGGTGGGACTTTTAGGAGATAAGTAGGCCAGTCTTTCCCATCATGGATTAGCACCATGTAAAAGGGGATGAATGCTAAGGATGTAGCTTACTGGTAGAGTGCTTGCTTAACATGTACAAAGCTTTGTATTCCATCTGCTCCAAAAATCCATCCACTCACGCAGTCATGCATGCAACCATCTAGCAAGAGCTTCCTGCTTCTGTCCCTTCTGCAACGAAGGCCTCAGTACTTGTCCCCTCTACAAAAGCATCATCCTGGGAAGCAGGCAGTGGTTCTCACCATACCTGAACTTGCTGACATATAGATCCTGAACTTACTAGAGACTAGGAACCATGAGAAATAAACTTCTATCATTTATACATTACAGAACTTATAGTATCCCATAGAGCAGCACAAAGGAACTGGAGGAAGACAGGTTCCGGGCAGATGTGTCCAAGCTTTTGACCCTGGAACAGAACATTGTCATCTACAAGGTTCATACGTGAGAACAATGTGATTAAGTTATCAAAGAAGTGGAAAAAAGTGTTCTAACTTTTAAAGCGTGTTTACAGTTTTGTGTTATGCCATTCTCATAGCTATCGCCTGCAGGCCACAGGTTGGGCATACCTGAGAGCACTACTAGAAATGATTTACATCAGATTCCTATCTGAAAAACAGGAGTTAAATAGTGCCTATCTGTCTGAGTTGTGTGAAGGTTACATAACATTGTGCAACTGAACTTTGTTTGGGACCATGATCAGATTTTGAGAATCAAAGAAGGAATTAAATGCATAGCCCTGGTCCCATGGATCAGCATAGTTTAGAGTGGTTATAATTCAGCGGAATTATTCATATCAGGAGACATCATAAGCTTAATGAACTAAGAATAAATAGTGCGATTTCTGTCCTAAAGGGAACACAAGAAGGAAGGTAGAGGGGAGGGATGAAAAACCTCCACATCTTGATTTATTCTTTAGGAATCTAGGGAAGGGAACATAAATAAAATTGATAAAGGAAACAGCAATAGGAATGGGAGGAGATGAACTTTTCTTTGCTGTGTGAAATTACTTTGGCCTGCTCTTCCCCGAGTTCAAAGGCTTAGAAGATTGTTACTGGAAAGAAAGCACCTCCAGAGTACTTTTGTCTGTACAATAAACCCCACAAAGAACACCATAAAAATACCACAAATGAATAGGAGCCACTGATAAACGCAATGTACTTTATAAAGAAAGCCTTGGACTTGTTGGTGATGTGGTGACAGGAGAAATAGCAATGTTTAAAAACGTTAAAATAAAGGTTTAGAGCTTGAATGATTCAGGGTTTTTACAGGCCTGAAGTTAGCAGATATTGGCCAAAGGGAAATTTCAAAATGTAATAAAGTTCCTCATGTCAGTAGATAGACTTGAACTGTAGGTGAGAAATAGAAAGCTTTGATTGCTAAGTAAAGGCTTCCCACCAAGAAAAATTCACTTGGAGGAGAAAAGGAACGAAAAGGAGATGGACCGTAACTACATATGCAGTCTGTCATGCTAGCCTGGTATGGGACTTCCTCAAAGAGGACACATTTGCTAAGAGGTAGATGCCAGTCCTCTAGAGCTCAATTTCTTCGTCAGTCAAATTAAATTTGAAAGTGGCCTCTTCATTTTACATCTTTGTATAAGGACCAATGAAATGATATCTTGAAAACATTTCATAAACTATTAAACACTCCTCATTATTGTATTGTTGACTGCGTCAGTTACTTGGGCAGAACTGATCTGGCCTCCATCCTCCAGACACTGGAGTGCTCTTACATCTGCTATACTCTTTCTATCTCCAGCATCGTATTTTAGGGGAAGGGGTGGGGATATTCTAGTTATATCTAATTTACAGAAAACCAAGTCTCAGAAGGCCCAAGAAATTATCTGGAGCCCAACAAGCTAATCAAGGTCGTGTGTGTGTGTGTGTGTGTGTGTGTGTGTGTGTGTGTGTGTGTGTGTGTATGTGTCTAAGTAATTTTCTCTACAGTTATTGTTTAAGAAAAACACACTTTCCTATGAATCCTGTGAAGACAGCTCTGATACCAGCTCTCTCTTTACAGATGTGAAAACCCACAGAACTTTACAGAATCCCTAGTAGATGGACAACAGAGAAAAAAATAAACACCAGCAGACTTTATTTTTGCCCTCTCTTGCTGATGTCTTCACAGTGGACTGGGGGACTCACCTTCTGCAACAGCACCTGCAAGGCTGTGTGGAAACTTATCTATTCCCTTGTATGTTGATTAGTATTCAAGGAAAAAAATGCTCTCAAATCTATAAATTCCTAGAGAGGCTCAGAGCTTGTAACAGTCAGAAAAGCACTGGATGGGCTTCATCTGGGAGGGACTCAGAGATGAATGCAAGAGCTGTATTGCCCAATGCCCTCTGCACAGCTCAAAGATTAGTAGTGAAATCTCTAAATATGGACTTTAAATTGCACCGTAGGCTTTGCACTGTACATAATTGGTAACTCTAAAGTTTAAATATGTCAATCCTGCTTATCTGGAAGCAAAGTAATGCTGAGCTCAAGTTCATAAAAAAATTCTTAGGATACAATTCTATTTTAGGAATGTTCATCTTGGATTGCCTGTTTGGAAATGGGTAATACAAAACAGAGGTATTCTCCAACCTTCAGCTTGATTATATTTTGCTCATGGAGTGTCTATCTTGACTTGTTTCATTTATTTCTTGTGGTGTAATAATTTCACATTAAATTAATGAAAAAACATTTTTTGGGTTTATACATTTCAAGATGAACAAAATAAGAGGATTATTCTATGAAAATCTCCATGAACATTTTTATTTCCATATCTGGACAGCTTTTTGTTAGGGTGTGTTTGCCTTTTTGTCATTAACACAATTCTTTTCGGAAAGAAGGAAGGAGAAATTGGGAATAGAATTTGGATGTGTTTCCCTTGTTCACTCTGTTCTTTCCTCATCATTAACTCCCTCATATTCTGTCCATCTGTCCTTCTCTAATATTTTTTTCTTTTCTTACCTATGGAAAACAGTTAAGGAGAACAAAAGCACATTTTAAATTATTTAGAACTACATTTTGGCCTGGAAGAAACTCTAAATTCTTTGACTTGAAAGTGACCTCTTCTTCTGTCCTCCTCTCATTGGGCGGGTGCCACTCTGAGCACAGCTCAAATCGCCTGGCTGGCAGAATTTCATGTTCTTGCCACTATTTTCTGCTGCTTCTTGCTATACATTTCCTTTAAAGTTCTATATTTTCTATTATTAGTTGTTCAAAACAGGTCAGGAGCATTCTGTAACACACACACACACACACACACACACACACACACACACACACACCCTGAACTCACTTTGCCCCGTTAAGTTTCTAAAAATAGAATTTCTGTAGTTGCTTTAATGCAAATAGGATCTCTAGTTGTTAGAGACTTAATGCTTTGCAAAGTGCTACACATTTTTTTTTAGTTCATTCAACAAGCATTCATGTACTGACAAGGTGGGTTGTCTTAACCTGATCAGACACAATCTTGTGCTTTAATAGGAATGACACTTCATTTTTTATTTACAAACACAGAAGTTAGGACCCACTGACTTGTTCATGATCGACTAGAATTCTATATTCTAAACCATATACCAAGACATATTTTTGTGTATTTGTTCATTTAATTTGTTTAAAAAATTAGTCAAATGGATTGTTCCATGAAGTCAAATGGAACTAGAATTTTGTTACATCTCTAAGAATGCTGATCTACAATGAATACCCACAATTAGCACCAAGAAACAAATACTCTCTCATGGTCTTATTAAAAAGTGAGTTGGCCTGACCATTCAATGTTATGCAAAACTCTTTATTCTGTTCAATTATCTGCCCAATAAACCTCAATTTTATATTTACCTGCTGTAGAAGTGTGTTGCATCTTATAGTTGGAGTATTGCACTTGACCAATGCATTTGTTTACTACACACACTTTAACTTTTTTTCTGCAGGAACTAGTTTATATGTTTTTTGTCTTGAACCTGACAAGTGGCTCAGCTCATGTCAGGTGTTTGTGAAAAACACACACATTTGATCACCCAAAGCTGCTCTTCAAATGGAGCTAACACACATTGTTTGAATTGGCTTTACTTTTCTTTCTGTCTTTCTTTTTTATTTTTGAAAGGTAATGGCTGAGTTGCCATTTTAGGAATATTATGCTCCTCAATTCTTTTTTTTTTTTCATTTTTCTTTATTAAGAAAATTTCTACTCACTCCACATACTATCCACAGATCCTCCCTCCTCCTTCCTCCCAACCCCCAGCCCTCTTTCCCAAGCCACCCTGCATCCCCACATCCCCCAAATGAGGAGTCAGCAGAGTCCAGCACATTGATGCTCTTCAATTCCTAAAACAGCACCTCATCAAATGTGCCACAGAAAGAAGGCTTAGCTTTACCAATGAAAATAAGTTTACTGACATTTAAAGTTTACTTACTAGCAGATGAACAAAAGTAGTTAAGTCCTCATTGTGTAAATAGCAGCTCTGGGAACTTGATATTTTTCCTACAATAGTGCATTCTAAAGCTATGAATTTCAGATAAAAAAAACCACAAACACAATTGATACAACTAAAATTAAAAACAGGAAAATTCCAATTTCTAACAACCTCATACTTTAAAATAATATCTTGCACAAAATGCATATCTGAAAATCATATTTACGTGATTAAAAAAATTCTTACAACTTTATTTCCCATTTTTTTTTTTTTTACCTGTTAGTAACTTCCAGCTCTATCACTGTCTCTTCATTTTCCTCATGCTTTCTTCCTGCAGGCTCGGTATTTTTAAAGTTTATTTCTCTGCAGAAGGATGCCACTTTAGCCATCTCTCCAAGTCCCAACACTTCCTCCTCCCCTCCTGATGCCTTTCTCCTGGAAACAATCTGTAGTTTCACTTCAGGAGCTCCTCCCTGCAGCTGGAGTCAGGACACAGGCAGGGAGGATGGAGTTCTGCCATCCAGTGGGTGCTGCAGGCTGCTGAGGATGAGGCGAGGAGGAGTCAGGGAGCTGGGCAGCAGGGAACCCAGCTGCAGCTGCTTACGGGATGCTGTGAAAATGTCACAAGTGTCATTCTCTAGCATCTGCAGAGATGATAGTAATAGTGAATCTTGAAAATCTATGGCACTTTATGGCATGTATAGTTATACTTTTCCAAAAGATTAGCTCTGTGAAAATCTGAAAATTGATTTAAATGTCCCTGGGAAATTATTAGTAAATATTAGTAGTTAGCTGCAGAATATTTACTTTTATTGAATAGATAGATTTCATTCTACATTGTGCCATAATTTGTAGTATTAATAAAAATGCTTTTAAAATTGAAATTTACACCAAATTTCTTAGAAATAATTACATAAATTGATTTTTTGGGACAGAGCATCATGTATTCTGGGCTGGCTTTGAACATATTATGTACTTGAGGTTGAATCTGGGATCATGATTTTCCCTTTTCCTCGTGCCAAGGACTGAGATTACAGCCATGTACCATTATGCCAGACATAAATACGATTTTTATCTAAGACTGTGACAACTGACTGCTTATGACTCTAAATGAAAGTCAGAGCTAAAAATGGCTTGTGTTTAATAAAATTGTTAGAAGGAGACTGTTTTTCATGCAAATTTTGGTTATTTAAAATACATGTTCCCTTCATCTGTTACCTTCAACCCAGTAGGCCAAGTCTTGCTCTTGATTATTTTAATTCTAGACTTAGCAGTCCAATTAAATGTCACAAGTAAATACAAGATACAAATGGCATAAGAAAAAATGAGACAGACTTGCTTGTCTATGATGGCTAATAGTTTTTATATGACCCACACATTTCTTTCTAGTTTTTTTTAACCAGATATTCTTTCCTGAAGATTGATGAACTGTCCTAGATTCAATTTCATCTACATCAGATCCCAGAAATGAGCTCAGCTCCTAGGATCCTTATAATAGTTACCAAATCATATGTGGCCCTCAGTATGCCAAAATGTAATGCTTTGTAGACAGGTGGAATTATTAATGAGAATTCTTGGAAAGAAACTGTCTACAAAGTTGATTAGAACTACAGTGATGTGGAGAAGTTGGATTGTTGTGGTGATATATTGTGTACCCTAGTAAAATTTGCCTGAAGATCAGAGAATAGAACAAGCCACTAGATTAAACATGGATGCCAGGCAGCGGTGGTATGCACCTTTAATCCCAGTCCTTGGGAGTCACACTCCTTTAATCCCAGCAGTAAGAAGGAAGTGATATGGCTGGTCGGAGAGTGGTAAATAAGGCAAGAAGAGACAGGAACTAAAACCTTTTCTGCTAGAGGCCTTTAGGCTAGAAAAACCTTTTTGGCTGGACCCCTTTTCAGTGAGGACTCAGAGGATTTCAGTCAGAGGATTCGTGGAGTTGGTAAAGTGAGACATGGCAGTGGCTTGTTCCTTTGTTTCTCTGATTGTTCAGCATTTACCCCAATATCTGGCTCTGGGATTTTTATTATAAGACCATTTAGGAATTGGCATTACATCTGATGTCCACCTTTTGGGGCATGAATTCGGGGGGGAAAAAAAGCCCCTTGCTTGTGGTACAGGTTGGAGCTACATGTGGCCAGAGTCCCCACCTTGCCGGCTAAGTGTGTGTGTGTGTGTGTGTGTGTGTGTGTGTGTGTGTGTGTTTCCTTTTTTTTTTTTTTTTTTTTTTTTTTTTTTGAGACAGGGTTTCTCTGTGTAGCTTTGCACCTTTCCTGGAACTCACTCTGTAGTCCAGGTTGGCCTTGAACTCACAGAGATTCACCTGCCTCTGCCTCCCGAGTGCTGGGCTTAAAGGTGTGTGCCACTACCGCTGGGCTGCCGGCTAAGTTTTTGTTGCAGCCTGTCTCCATATACAACAAACTCCATAGGTTTTGGGGCTCCCAAAACTGCTGGAGTTAGTCACTTTCACACACTTTCCCTGTGAAGAGGGCTGGATCGTTCACTTCTTTCCTCTCCCAGTGGGTTTTGGCTTTCTCTGGGCCCCCTCCTTGGGCTGCTGCCAAACCATCATCTGAATCACTGTTGTCAGCAGATTTGTTGAATCAATTGGGTTTCTTAAAGGGAGGAATTAGTTAAAAGAAGTTTTTTTTCTCACATTAAAAATTGAACATTTTTACAATGGAGGGAATTTCTTCTCTGTTTGATAATATGATTGACATTCTTAAAATGTAACAACTAAATGAGAGGATAATTAATGTTGATGGGATTTATGTAATGTCAATTATAAATATTATTTGTTTGATCATTTCTGTTTTATCATTAAAAACGTTGGTTAATATGAGTACCAAGATAAAAGTTTATGAAAAACTTGTTAAAACAGATCATAGAGATATTCAGACCCAGACAGAAAAATTTAAAGGAGAACCAATCTCAGCATTGCATTATAAAGTTACAGAGAAACAGCTTAAGGCTTTCAAACAGCCATCCTTAATCTATCCAGCAACTTTACAGGAACTGCCAAATGATAGATATCCCCAAGACTGTGTACGAGTTGAAGGGACTCCTGTGCAAATGTTAGATTTGAGGAGATTCAAAGCAGCAATAGTCTCAAATGGCATCCACTCATCTTTTGTGAAGCATATGTTAAGCTCGTGATCAACTTGTAATAGAATTATCCCTCATGACTGGAAAGGTTTGGTTACAGCAGTCTTAGAGGCTTGTCCCCAAATATAATGGAGGACCTGGTGGAAAAATGAGGCCATTGAACAACAGAGTAGGGCTAGAGGTCTTGAAATATCAAGATCAAATATCTCAAGATCAACTTCTTGAATAAGACAATTATGCTGATATACAAAGACAGTATTTTTTATTTTTTAATATGGAATCATTCTGATTTTATTTTTTTCATTTTTTATTAAGAAATTTTCTATTCACTTTATATACCAAAAAAATTCTTATTAATAAAATCAAACCCAAGGCCAGTTATTGGGGTCAATGCTGGTAGATCAGAGAGACAGAACAAGTCACAGCTATCTCACCTCACCGGATCCTCAGCTGGTCTTGTCTCCTCAGACTGGAGGCCTCTGAATCCTCATCCGGAATGGGTCTCAGCTGAATTACTGCTCAAAAGCCTGAATGCTTAACCAGCCAAAATCTTAACCAGTCAAATGCCGCTATTTTCTGGTCCTCACGCTTTATATATCTTTCTGCTATCTACCACCACTCCCTGGGATTAAAGGTTGGCTTTCTGGGATTAAAGGCGTGTCACCATGCTTGGCTGTTTCCAATGTGGCCTTGAACTCACAGAGATCCAGAGGATTTCTATCTCTGGAATGCTAGGATTAAAGGTGTGAGTGCCACCATTTTCTAGCCTTTGTATCTAGTGGCTGTCTGTTCTCTGACCCCAGATAAATTTATTAAGGTACACAATATTTTGGGGAACACAATACCACCACACTCTTCCATCTTCCCACTCCACAGCCTTTCCCCCAACCCCCCCATCCCCACATTTTCCAAATTGAGGTCTCTCATGGGGAAAGACAATCTTTATATGATGATCACACCCTAGCTTTATGCCAAATGGCAGCCTTGAATGCTTGGGACAGAATTGAAGAAGTAGGGAAAAAATTGAGTCAATTATAAAAGTTATACAGGGCCCCAAAGAAATCTTTACTGATTTCTTACAAAGACTGATTTCAGCAGTAAATAGAATAATGCCAAATTCAGAAGTTAGATAAATAATTATTGAATCTCTGGCTTTTGAAAATGTTAATGCACAATGCAAAAGGGTAATTAGGCCATTAAAAGCAAGTTCATCACCCTTGGAGGAATGGATCCGAGATGCAATAACTATTGAATCTCATGACCATGATGATGCTTTTATAGGAGAGATGATTTCCAGAGGTTAGAAGAAAAATAGTATGTCAAGTGTTTCATTTAGGTAAATAAGATCATCTAAGAAGGGACTGTAAAAAGGGCATTCCTAGAAACAATGTTTTTCTCAAGGAATAATTCCAACAGAATGCCTCTCTCTTCTGGATTATACAGAAGGTGTGGCAAAAGTAGACATTGACTAACAAATGTAGCTCAACAAGGGACAGACAAGGTAACCCTTCGCCTTTGCCATCAGGAAATGCCCTGAGTGGCCTCTCGCAGGTCCCCATGTCAAATCCCGTTCAGTCCTTTCCTGTCATCATGGAAGAAACTCCTTTGAAGAGCAATTATAGAACCTAATCACTATTATACAAAATCATACTGCTCTGGATGATAGAACAACTATAGAAGAGAAAACAAAAATTTAAATAGAAACCATAAAACAAAATTAAGATTAGAGTTGGAAACTCCCCAAAGTTAGAGTTGGGGAAGGGCTTTGTTTTTGTCTTTCAGGAAAATGAAGACATCAGGCTAAGGAATCTGAAGACCATTGGACAAATAAGACATCTGAAGAAAAAGGACAAATCATCCAGAAAAAAATTGTCCCTTGAAATAGATTTTCTGCCGTGAACCATGACCACACCTAATACTGACCTTTGAAGTCTTTGAAAAGATGATGTGATCCTACAACAATGATTCCATCAGGACAATGATAATGCCATTAAGCTGACAAATACCACCCAAAGATTGGCTTTGGTCTATAAACTTCTCAGGACAATATCAAGATGCCTAGCTGAGATGATACAGCTTCACAGACTATTCCGATCATGACTTGACCATAATCCTAAATTTTCTTTGTGTTCTCATAAGACTACCAGCACCCCCAATCAGCAGGAAGTATCCTAGAAAACTATACCCACATTTCCCCCAAAATGAATTATGAATGTTTGTCTTTGTTTAGGGGTTGGTTAAAAATTGTTATTGGTCACAGTCAATCTCTTTCTAAAAGAGGAAAGGGGGATATGATATAGAAATATACTATATAGAAATGATAGGGCAAAAGGGTAGATTACTGAATCTACTCTGAAAAAAGAGAGATATAGAAATAATAGGGTAAAATGGTAGATAATTGAATCAACTCTTAAAAGAAAAAAAGAAGATATAGATATAGGATAAAAAGATAGATTATTGAATATACTCTGGAAAAAAGATATAGAAATAATATAATAAAAGGGTAATTATTGATTCTACTCTGAAAAGAAAAGGAGGAGGATATAGATATGATAAAAGGTAGATTATTGAATCTACTTTTAAAAAGCAACTACTAATTTTAATTATTTTACATTGGATTGGATTTTTTTATATTATATATAAAATTTTGTATATTGATAAAATTTGAGATTAATTTTGTTAGAACATACTATGCATACACTTCTAATCTTGTTCAAGTCATCAACCTATACAATTTATCTAACAATATAAAGAAATTGCTAGTCCTTGAAAGTTATTATTTTTTATTATTAAGAAATTTTCTATTCATTTTACATACCAACCAAAGATCCCCCTCTCTTCCTTCCTTTTACCCCCGAGCCTTCTCCCCAATCCACCCGCAGTTCCCACCTCCTCCAAGGCAAGATCTCCCATGGGGAGTCAGCAGAGCTTGATACATTCAGTTGAGGCAGGTCCAAGCCCCTCCTCCCTGCACCAAGGTTGTGAAAGGCATCCCACCTTAGGCGCTGGGCTCCAAAAAGCCCTCTTGCACACCAGGGACAGATCCGGATCCCTCTGCCTGCATCTGCTTCCATCAGTAACTGAATGAAGGCTCTCCAGTTTGCTCATGTAGATCTTATCTATTTCTCCAATGATATCATTTTTACTGCTGCATCTACACTACTCCATTGTGTAGATGTGCCACATTTTCTTTATCCATTCTTTGGTTGAGGAGCCTCTAGGTTGTTTCCAGGTTCTGGCTATTACAAATAATGCTGTTATGAACATAGTTGAGCAAATGTCCTTGTGGTATGACTGAGAATTACTTGGGTATATACTTTGTTATGTGGTACCAATCCAGAAAACCATCTATTTTTTTCAGATTTTACAATTTTGTGGAGTACAGATTTTTGAAGTATGACCTGATGATTCTCTGGATTTCCTCATTGTATGTTGTTATGTCTCCCTTTTCATTTCTGATTTTGTTAATTTGGATGCTCTCTCTCTACCTTTGGTTAATTGGATAAGGGCTTTTCTATCTTGTTGGTTTTCTCAAAGAACCAACTTTTTGTTTCATTTATTCTTTGTATTGTTCTCTTATTGTCTATTTTATTGATTTCAGCCCTCAATTTGCTTATTTCCTGGCGTCTATTCCTCCTCACTGAGTGTGTTCTTTTTTGTTCTAGAACTTTCAGGTGTGCTGATAAGTCACTAGTGTGAAATTTCTCCATCTTCTTTATGTTGGCATTTAGAGCTATGAATTTTCCTCTTAGCACTGCTTTCATAGTGTCCCATATATTTGGGCATGTTGTACTTTCATTTTCATTGAATTAGGAAATCTTTAATTTCTTTCTTTATTTCTTCCTTGGCCCAATGGTGATTCAGCTAAACATTATTCAGGCTCCTTGAGATTGTAGGCTTTCTGTAATTTTTATTGTTGTTAAAATCTAACTTTAAGCCATGGTGGTCCAACAAAATACAGGAGGTTATTCTAATTCTTTTGTATCTGTTGAGATTTGCTTTATAACTGAGTGTGTGGTCAATGTTAGAGAAGGTTCCATGGGGTGCTGAGAAGAAAGTACATTCTTTTGTGTTAGGGTGGAATGTTCTGTAGATATTTATTAAGTCCACTTGAGTCATAATATCTGTTAGTTCCCTTATTTTTCTGTTTAGTTTCTGTCTGGCAGACCTGTCTATTGGTGAGAGTGGGGTATCAAAATCTCCCACTACTAGTATGTGGAGTTTGATGTGTGATTTAAGCTTTAGTAATGTTTATTTTACACATGTGGGTTTTCAGAATTGAGACTTCATCTTGTTGGATTTTCCCTGTGTTAAATAAGTGATGTCCTTCCTGATCTCTTTCAAATGATTTTAGTTCGAAGTCAGTTTTATTAGATATTAGCATAGCTACATCAGCTTGCTACTTAAGTCCATTTGATTGGAAAGTTTTTTTTTCAGCCTTTTACTCTGAGGTAGTGCCTGTTTTGAAGTTGAGGTGTGTTTCTTGTATGCAGTAGAAGGATGGATCCTGTTTTCATACCCATTCTGTTAGCCTGTGTCTTTTTGTAGGAGAATTGAGACCATTGATTTTAATGGATATTAATGAGCAGTGATGTTAATTCCTGTTATTTTTTGGCGGCAGTGTTGTGTGTTTCCCTTCTTTGGTATTTGTGGGTGTGGAATTATCTATTGCCTATGTTTTCATGGGTGCATCTAACTTCCTTAGGTTGGATTTTTTCTTTTGGTGCTTTCTGTAGGGCTGGATTTGTGGATGGGTATTGTTTAAATCTGGTTTTATCATGGAATATTTTGTTTACTCCATCTATGGTGATTGAGAGTTTTGTTGGGTGTAATAGTCTGGGATGGCATCCATGATCTCTTGCTGTCTACATAATGTTTGTCCAGGACCTTCTGGATTTCAGAGTCTCCATTGAGAAGTCTGGTGTTATTCTGATGGGTCTGCCTTTATCTGTTACTTGGCCTTTTTCCTTTACAGCTCTTAATATTTTTTCTTTATTCTGTATGTTTAGTTGTTTAATTATAATGTGGCAAGGGGACCTTTTTTTTGATCCAATCTATTTGGTTTTCTGCATTTTTTTTTTAAAGATTTATTAGTATAGAGTCTTCTGCCTGCATGTATGTCTACTGGCCAGAAGAGGGCACCAGATCTCATTACAGATGGCTGTGAGCCACCATGTGGTTGCTGGGAATTGAACTCAGGACCTCTGGAAGAGCAGCTAGTGCTCTTAACCTCTGAGCCACCTCTCCAGCCCATTCTGCAAACTTCTTGTGTCTTCACTGGCATTTCCTTCTTTAGGTTGGGAAAATTTTCTTCTATGATTTTGTTAAATATATTTTCTGTGCCTTTGAGTTGGTATTCTTCTTCTATCCCTATTATTCTTAGGTTTGGTCTTTTCATGGCGTCCCAAATTTCCTGGATGTTTTGTGTTGTGACTTTTTTGGCTGTAGTGTTTTCTTTGACTGATGAATGTATTGACATTGACATCTTCAATGGCAGAGATTCTCTGTTCCATCTCTTGCATTCTGTTGGTTATGCTTGCATGTGTGGTTCCTGTTCATTTACTCAGATTTTTCATTTCCAGCATTCCCTCAGGTTTGTCTTTTTTATTGCCTCTATTTCAATTTTCAAATCTTGAACTGCTTCCCTCTCCTGTTTAATTGCTTTTTCTTGGATTTCTTTAAAGGATTTATTGATTTTTTCCATTTTTTTTTTTGTTTGTCTTTTCCTCTATTTTCTAAGGGAATTTTTCATTTCCTCTTTAAGGCCTCTATCATCTTCTTAAAGTAATTTTTAAGGTAGAATTCTTCTGCTTCTTTTGCGTTGGGACGTTCAGGTCTTGCTGATAAGAATAACTAGGTTCTGAGGGTGCCGTGTTGGTATTTATGTTGTTGACTGTATTTTTGCACTGGCATCTACTCATCTCTTCCTCCACTGGGTGGAAGTGGTGTCTGTTTTTTGAGGGAGCCTCTCTTGGTCTGATTGACACTCTTGGTCCAATGGGAGCTCTTTGTCTAATTGGGGCACTTAGTCTCATTGGTGCCGATGGACTCTGTGTCTTAGGGAGCAGCTCTTAGACCAATTGGTGCTAGTGGGCTTTGTCTCAGGAAGCAGTTATTCCCAATTGGTGCAGGGTGGGCTTATGGCTCCAGTGGTCACTGGTGCTGTAGGGGATGGTTGTCTTCTGTAGCAGGCAGCTGTCTGTTCCCTGGAGCTCCAAAGGCTGGTGGGAGGGGCACATAATGTGCCCCCAGGGCCTAGGGATTAGAGACCTGGTCTGCCCAATCCAGAGATGGAGTCTTACCTGTTCCTAATCAGTGCACAGTGGGCTTATGGGTCTGTTGGTTACTGGTGCCACAAGGGATGATTGGTTTGGTGAGTGGGGTAAGGGAAGAATCTGCTGCCCAGTCTCTAGGACTGCACTGGCTGGAGAGGGTGTGGGGGCAGGAGCACAAAATGTGCCCCTGGGGTCTCTGGGTTAGAGAACTAGTCTGCCCGGCTTGGAGATGGGGACTTTCCTGTTCTCAATCAGTGCAGGGTGGGCTTATGGCTCTGGTGGTCACTAGTGCCACAGGGGATGGTTGTCTTGGCTATATCAGCTTGACATATAGAGCTAACCAGCACAGGTGTTCAATGATAATCATCACACTTGAGCAAGAAACTTAAATACAGAATTCTGAAACCATCACAATTGGCTCTACTGCTATGGAGGGACTTCTGTAGATATCTACTTTTTCTCTTCAACCTGTTGTAGACATAAGTCTTCTTCTAGTGCCAGGGCAGTCTAGGGAACTTCCTTCCAAACTTCCTTTTTGCTCTCTCACTGAGGATCATATGTTTCAAATATTAGGCTATTAGTACTAGTGAATTTATACATATAGTCTTTTTATTTTGACTCATTTCACATTTTTTTTCATCTCAAGTGTTTCCTCTCATAACTATCTGTTAACATTTAGTTCTTGGATTTAAAAAAAAAAACAATTCCCAAACCTCTTTTCTTTTGGGTTGGGCAGATACCAAGTCTGAGTCAGGATTGAGCATGTAGAAGGAATCAACTTTTTTCCAGATTGGAAAAAGGAGTCCTTTTAAGGGTGGAGAATAGGAAATGTCCAGTAGCATATAGAGGGTGGCAGAGACACTCCACACCCATCTATGTTCATGCGTTTTTTTTTTTAAATTAAAAAGTAATTATAAAATCCTTGACTAATTGACAATAGTAGTTTAATAATTTATTTTTCCCTCTAATTTCTTTATTTGCAGAAAAAGAAATGTTAAATATAGATCTTATGGTATTTGTCAATCAAGGTCTTAAATTCCTGAGCAACAAGTGAAGCTTTCTATGATACACAACATAGAATATAGAATATTGAAGAATCTTTCCAACATGAACTTATGACTGAATGATTTTATTTTCAATTATTTGATGGTGATGTGAAAAATAGTTTTCTTATTTTTTTGTTTTATATGACATCAACTGTGAATTCTAACTATAGATGTTTTACTCAATAAAATGTTAAATGATTGTATTATTATTAAGGATTCTTTCTTGTGGGAGCTGTTGATTAAGGTAAATGGATACTCTCTGTAGTATAGTTGAAGCCTTTTCAATGATTTATAAATAATGCAAATACTTGAATGTTCATCAAAATGAAGGCATGGATATTCTCTATCCTTAAGAATCTAAATTTCTGGAGAGATATTTGGAAAATTGAAATCTAGAATGTACCTCTGGGTTAATTTTGGGATTTTAGTATAAGGAATGATAGGCAATATGGAAAACATGTCTCTAATTGAATGTGTTAGAATTTCCAGAGACACTGTAGCATCTCCAAAGCTTCAAAGAAGAAAAACATTTTATTTCTGTGTCATGAATCAGTCAAGACAGAAAGTAGTAGTTGTGGAAGCTAGGTAACTGCTTTCTTTGAGATAGTATAGATATTTTCATTCAAGTTGATGCTTCTCCATTTAACAAGAACAGGTTTCACTGGGTGGTCAAATGTTTAGTTAAAAAAATTGAGTCTATGGGAGGAAATGTATATTAACACTAGATGATAACTTTCAACCTGCCACACATACATGTCAGGTCTAATTTCTTTATTAGTAAAAAAAAAAATCCAGCATCTGAATGAATAATCTTTGTGAAATTTGCTTAATCACATGCCTAGTATTAATTCATAATGGAGCCATCCACTAGAATGTGCTATTTTTAATGCAGAAATCATGGTGCATGCCTATAATCCTCTGTATTTAACAGGTAGATACAGAAGGCCAGAAATTTAAGATGATCTTTGGTTATGTATTGAGATTGTGTCCATTCTGGGTTACACGAAACCTTATCTAAAGGGAAGAAGGAATTTATTATATTAGAGCCACATTAAAAGATATTCATTCAGTTTCAAACCCTTAAAACATTACACATGGCATTATAACTTAAAAAAGTATGCTGGTTAGTTTCTATCAACTTGATACACAGTAAAGTCATTTGGGAAGAGGGAACCTCAACTGAGAAATTGCCTCTATCAGACTGACCTGTAGACAAGCTGGGGGTCATTTTGTTCGATAATGATTGGTGTTGGAAGGTTCAGTGCACTGGGAGTATCATCTTCATGTCCAAAGAGGAGCTTCATTAGGGAGAGATATAGTATCACAACCACAGACAGCCATAATAGGACTCTGGAAAAATATAATATATGTGGAAGCTTTAAAGACTAAGACAAAAAAACCCTGAGCAAACCAACTAGTTAGTACTTAGGCAATTAAACTGCTTATATACAGAGGCAAAAAAGGGACTCAAAAGGAAGAGAAGAGAGATATAGTACAGAAGTGCAGATACTAGACTTTATTCTGTCTTTGATTACCTTTGATGTCTAAACGAGAAGTCAATGCTTTTTTTCTTTTTCTTTAATTTTTTTTTAGCAATGACTAGTTTCCGAGTTTTTGTTATAATAAGACTGAACTATTTAACAAATGAGTTAGCTTAAACTTGTTGATAAGAAAGAATAGCAATGTCCCAAGACTGTTAACATTGTAACCAGATTTTAGAGCAAGAAGCCTAGGCTCTGGCCAGTGGTCCTCTATGTGCTAATTAAAGAACTAAAAGGAAAAGCAGAGAAATAAAAAAAGAGACTTATTCAGTGCGGTCACATTGATAATAGGGTCAAATAAAGGGATCTAGTCAACCTCAAATCTGCCTTTGAGCTGCTGACATAAGGCTTAGGTTTCAAGAGAGGTAAGAGGTATGTAGAATGACGCAGTAAGGTTTGTGTTCCTTACCATCATTGCCACTTCTGTGTTCTGCTCTGCAAGGTGACTCTACAAATTGCCAGAACTGTGTGAAATCTCTTCCTGGGAAGCAAATTATTCCTTCTAGCTGGCAACCTAATTCAGCTTTTTCTTTTCCTCACACAAGACTCCTTTTGAAAATTTGATTCTTAGAAGTCTATTGTTTCAAAAGTTTGATATCCAAAGGGGAGGGGTACATGTCTTTTTCTATTAAAAAAAATGTCCTGTCTGATCAGGGAGGTTCCAACATGTTTGCTTTAGATACACCTTGTTGCTTTTTTCATTTAAAATATAAAGAGATATCAATTCATTCATTCTCCCCAGGACAAGCAGCAGAGTTATTTTCAGGTTGGCAGCAGGTTGGTGGCACAGTGCATTGCCATTTTTATAGTTCACCAATTGGCAAACACTGAGAAGCTGAACTGCCCACCCTCAAAGGAAATGGTGATAAAGTCTCTGCACCCCAATTAGAGTCCACTGCCAGTGTGAAACAATTGAAACAACACATCTGCTTAAGTAAGTCACAGAGTTTGTGGCAGTAGCTGAGCTGACACTGTATGCAGCCACAAGACAGAGCTACATCAGACAGTAAAAGAACCACAAGAGACCCTGAAAGCAAAGGAAGAGGAAATAGAAAGTTTAAAACAAGAAATGGATAACAGTGGAAAACTGCAAGAACAGAGTGACTCTCTGACTTGGAAACCACAGGAAGTTGAAATTCAGAACAAGTTGACCTGGAGGGACAGCTGCCAAACATAGAGTCAGAATCAACAAGATGCTTTGCACAATAACCTGGAGAATCTTAGAAAGAGTGGACGTTGTGGAATATTTGTACGCTGTGTGAAGATGTATTACTGTGATTGGTTTAATAAAGAGCCAAATGGCCTATAGGTAGGCAGGAGGTATAGGTGGGACTTTCAGGCAGTTTAGGTGCAGTCAGATGCCAAGGAGACATGGAGGGAGTCAGAATGAAAGAAAGGTAAAAAGCCACAAGACAAAACATGATTTAATAAAGTGGATTAATTTAAGTTATAAGAGCCAGTGGGATAAGCCTAAACTCAGGCCAAGCTTTATTAAGCTTTTATTATTTTATTTATTATATTCATTAATAAGTTTCCATGTCATTAATTGTGAGTTGGCAGCCGACAGCAAAGCTTTTTACAAATGGCATCCAATGTGTGGCATGTATGAAGAGCCCACCTCTCACAGCAAACAGAGGCATGGCTCTTTTAAGAGGCCCTGCTATACAGAAGAACACAAGAGCAGCCAATGGGCTAGGTAAAAGTACCTGCTGCTGGGACTCAGCAAATTCCCAGAGCTGAGGAGGTAAAGGGCTCCTGCTCAGTACCACTGACAAGAAGCTAGGCCCTCAGGGAACTGAGATGGGAGGAGCCAGCCACCAGGGCCATGGAGCAGCTGCTTAGCAGTTTAAGGTTTGACTCATGTGTCAGAGAACACTGCAAGTGTGTGGCTTCAAGTGCTTAGTCTAGTCAGGTCCTGACCGAGAAAAACCTCTGAACAGATATAGTATGTTTAAAGATGTTCTTAGATGCTAAAGAAAGAAAAGAAAATGGATACAGACAATCATAGAAAAGATTAAATAGTTTAAAAATAATAAAGTTTTTATTTTTTATTTTATTTTATTTTTTATTTTTTGGTTTTTCGAGACAGGGTTTCTCTGTGTAGCTTTGTGCCTTTCCGGGGACTCACTTGGTAGCCCAGGCTGGCCTCGAACTCACAGAGATCCACCTGGCTCTGCCTCCCGAGTGCTGGGATTAAAGGCGTGCGCCACCACCGCCCGGCTATAATAAAGTTTTTAAAGAAAGAATAAAGTAATATAAAAAGAATAAGTCATGTAAAGATGGGAAATACACAGGGTGTCTGGATCCTGTATTGTGCTTTGTTGACTTTGAATTTTTTAAATGCTAATGTAAAAAAAACAATAGCTGCTGAGAAATATTGGATTATGGAAACTGCTAAATTAAACCAACCTATTGGTTTAAAAATGTCTTAACTTCAAAACAGAAGTCAGAAAATATGTTGCGTTGTGGGAAAGGTTATGCCTTTGTGTCCACAAAAGTTATGGTTCTCTTCAAAATTAATAAAGATAGGATTTGATCAGGGAAGACCTCTGGAGGATCTTGACTACAGACATAAGGGAAAAAGACAAGAAAGACTACACAAGGCAGGTGATGTATAAGCTGATCCCTTGATATAGAAAGAGCTCTGAGACTGGAGGAGACATGATCAATCTTGTTGGCTACAGAGTCCTCATGACTTATTATTGCATGCCATGCTTTCATGTGGCACAAATAGAGATTTATATTACAGTTGGTTATATAGTCCAAATGGACTTATAAAGTTGACAGATGCCTTTTACCTGCTCAAACATAAAATAAAAAATCATCTTTAGCTGACTTGTGCACACCACACATTCCATACTTGTGTTAGTACATGTAAATATGTTACCTTTAATAGTTTGTGTGTCGGGGCTGGAGAGACGGCTCAGCAGTTAAGAGCACTGGCTGTCCTTCCAAAGGTTTTGAGTTCAATTCCAAGCAACCACATGGTGGCTCACAACCATCTGTAATGAGGTCTGGTGCCCTCTTCTGGCCTGCAGGCAAACATGTAGGCAGAACACTGTATACATAATAAATGAATCTTCTTTTTTTCTTTATAATTTTTATTTTATTTTTTTCTTTTCTTTATTTTATTTTACAGTACTATTCAATTCTACATAACAGCCACAGATTCCCTTGTTCGCCCCCTTCCTGCACCCCTCCCCTTCCCCCAGCCCACCCCCATTCCCACCACCTCCAGATCAAGGCCACCCCCAAGGACTGAGATCGACCTGATAGACTCAGTCCAGGCAGGTCCAGTCCCCTCCTCCCAGATTGAGCCAAGCGTCCCTGTATAAGTCCCAGGTTTCAAACAGCTATTTCATGCAGCCAGCCCAGGATCTGGTACCACTGCCTAGATGCCTCCCAAACAGATCAAGCCAATCAACTGTCTCACCTCTTCTGGCCTGCAGGCAAATGTGTAGGCAGAACACTGTATACATAATAAATAAATCTTTAAAAAAAAAAAAAAGTTTGTGTGTTAAGCCGGGCGGTGGTGGCACATGCCTTTAATCCCAGCACTTGGGAGGCAGAGGCAGGTGGATCTCTGTGAATTCGAGGCCAGCCTGGTCTACCAAGTGAGTTCCAGGAAAGGTGCAAAGCTACACAGAGAAACCCTGTCTCGAAAAAAAGAAAAAAAAGTTTGTGTGTTTTCAGAAAAACAGGAACCAAACATCAATGAAGACAAGTAGTTCAGGCGATCTAGCCTCTCAGAATGCCTCTGTTGCAGGTTCCTCAAAATTCTACTTTGAAGAACAACTTCAAAGCTGCTAGCTGAGATGGTCCAGTCACATGCATCAGGTCTTCAGATAAGCCCTGCACTTTCCCATTATACAGAGACTGGACAACAAATAATACAGTTAGCTCTCCTAAGACTTGATAATTATCTCAGTTTTTTCAGGATCTTGTAAAGATGCCATAGGCCCCAGACAACAGGAAGCAGTCCAAAGAACATGACACCCACATTCCCAAGAGGTGGGGTGGGTTGTGGATGTTTGTCATTGCTCAGGGTGTGTTGGTAATGGTAAAAAAAAAAAAAAAACCTAAACAAAGAAGGTTAGATTCCATAATCTCGTTCTAAAGGGAAAAAGGGGAGGTATAGTATAGAAATGATGTGATCAATGGGTGGATTGTAGAATCTACTTTGGGACAAATATTTTACATTGGTATGGATTTTTGTATATTGATACAAATTTGTGGTTACTTTTGTGATACTGTATATGTGTTTCTACTCTTGTTTAAGATATTAGACTTATGCAGTTCATTTAAAAATGTAATGTAAAGATCTAGTCCTTAAAAGTTTTTATTATAAGTCATTTAGAATAATGAATAAATGCAGGTTAGTAATCATCTATAACAATCAAACTAGTAGTCAGGTATGCTTTTAAGGTCATACAGAAATGTATTTTAGATAGCTAGATGGTCTTCAAATGCTTCAAAGACCTACAGAGTATAGTATTTAAATTGTTTTAGTAACCTAAGGTTTTTCATGACAGTGAGACATGTCTGCTCCTGGCAGCACCAATTTACTTCAAGAAAGGACGAGGGACACTGAAGAACCTCTATATGGAGTTTGCTTTTATTGTGGCAAAGTTAGCCATTTGGGCAAAAACCTGCCCTTGCCTCTACTGCTGACAGAATGCTGTCCAAATTGGACAAACAGGACACAAAAGAAAGAGACTGCCAAACTTCACCAAGACAAGGTAGGATAGTTTCTTAATTCTTGATTCTCAAAAGTCTGTCAGATGTTCTAGGGTTGTAGGCCAAAGATGGATGCCCCAATGTTACAGAGGAACCTTGGGTGACTGTCCACATAGCCAGCTGCTTCTGTCATTTCTATAGTTTCGGAAATTTTTCTGCTCTGTATTTTCTGTTTACTCAGGTAATATTATATCCTTCTTGGGTTTCTGACAGAGTTGAAGATGAGACAGTTATAGTTTCAGGTTTCCTCATCACAAATTAAAAAAATTTATGTAAGAGATATAAAGTTTATAAGGTTGAAAACATAAAAGCTTAAGTTTTTTTAATCTAAAAATGTTTTAAGGTCTAAAAAGATGGTTTTGGGTTGGTAATACAAGATATAGGAAGTAAATTAGTTACAAAACTTTTAACTCACCATGATAGGATAGATAATGAAATTTTTTTTTCTGAATTTGCCAAATACAGATGGACTGGACATTTTAAATGTAATTCTTACCTGACAATTGTTCTTCTTGTATATAGTTTTACTGTGTTAGAGTTAAAACCTTTCCTTTTTATTAAAAAAAGGGGGGGAAGGTTGTGGGATATTTGTACACTGTGTGAAGATATGTTACTGTGATTGATTTAGTAAAGAACCAAATGGCCAATAGCTAGGCAGGAGGTATAGGTGGGATTTCTAGGCAGAGGAAGAGAGAGAAAGTAGGAGATGAATCTAGGTGCACAACAGACATCAAGGAGACTTGGAGGTAGTCAGACATACAGAATAAAAAAGGTAAGAAGTCACGAGACAAAATGTAGACTAATATAAATGGGTTAATTTAAGTTATAATAGCTTGTGGGATAAGCCTAAGCTAAGGCCAAGCTTTCATAATTAATAAGTCTCTGTGTCATTATTTGTGAGCTGGTGGCTGATAACAAAGCTTGTTACAGGTGGATGGGAAAATTTTTGGACTAACAGGACTACAGGACAACTTGTCCCAGTCCCTAGAAATGCATCTAGAGAGCAAAACTTCAGTGCCATAGGACTATGTGGGTTCTATACCAAGATTGCACCAAAAATTATGAATATCACTCCTCTGGGAGAAGGCTGTTTTGAAAAATGGATAATATTTTTTACATCAAAAATAAATTTTTTATAATTTTTGTATACATTTTACAATTTAGCTTGTAGTTAGTTGGGAGGAAAAAGGGACAAAAAATTTAAATTTTGAATCACTTCCATGTATATTAGTCATAGTTAACTAGAAAGTTATAAATGGACACAATGCAACATTCCCTGCCCTGTATGATGACTATGATATTTGCAATGGTTCTTTTTAGTGTGTGCTTGAGTACCTTACTCTCTGGAGTTAATGGAAGTGCTAATTCTTTGTACCCCAAATGGTTCAATTGTTACGTATAAAACTAAATAAATCAACTGAATTTTCACTCATAAACAGTTTTTCTCATTTTAAAATATAAAAATGTATTTTGTTAAGCAAAGGTGTCCATAAAACATGAAACAGAAATCAAAAGTTATAGGCATGAACTATACTTTTAGTAAAAAGAAAGCTAAGGGAAAAAGTAAACATTTTAAATTGGAAAATATTTTATATTTAAATCAGATTTACAAAGTAAAAGATTTTTTTTTTAGAAAATAAAGAGGAAAGAGGACAAAGCTAAAAAAACTAAGGTGTGTCAGAACAAAGTTTGTGAAAGGCAAAAATTAAGGAAAACTGTGTATATAATTTGGTACTGTTAAAGTTTATTCAAATTTCTAATGTCAGGCTGGGGTATGCCAAATCCCAGGTGATACATCTACAAGATTAACCTAAGACTTAGGAAATATACTGAACATTTCCTTAAGTGTTTCTCAGCCATTTGAGTTCCTCTATTGAGAATTCTGTTTAGAAGATACCCCATTTTTAAATTGGATTATTTGGTTTGTTGATGTCTAGTTTCTTGAGTTCTTTATATCTTTTGGATATTAACCCTCTATAGGATATAGCTGATGAAAATCTTTTCCCATTTTATAGGCTGCCTTTTTGCCTGTTTGATTCTATCTTTAGCCTTACAGAACCTTTTCAGTTTCATGGGGTCCCATTTATTGATTGTTGATCTTAGTGCCTGCACTACTAGTGTTCTGTTCAGAACTTGTCTCCTGTGCCAGTGAGTTCAAGGCTATTCCCCACTTTCTCTTCTATCAGATTCAGTATATCTGGTTTTATGTTGAAGTCTTTGACCCATTCAGACTTGAGTTATGTGCAGGGTATAAATATGGATTTATTTGCATTCTTCTACATGCAGGCATCCAGTTAGACCAGCATCAGTTGTTGAAGATGCTTTCTTTTTTCCACTGTGCTTTTCTTGCTTCTTTATATATTAAAAAAACAAAAAAAAAAAAAAAAAAAACAAAAAAACAGGTTGTCCACAGGTATGTGGATTTGTGTCTGGGTCTTTGATTCAATTCTATTTATCAATGTGTCTTTTTTTATGCCAATACCATGTGGTTTTTATTATTATTGCCCTGTAGTATATCTTGAAGTCAAGATTTCTTGTTCAAGATTGTCTTTGCTCGGTATTGTTTCAGCTTACCATGGATTTTTTTCTTATGAAGTTGAATATTGTTCCAGGTCTGTAAAGAATTTTGATGGAATTTTGATGGAACATTGAATCTGTAGATTGCTTTTGGTAAGATGATCATTAATCCTACTGACCCATGAGCATGGGAGATTTTTCCATCTTCTGATAACTTCTTCAATTTCTTTCTTCAAAGAAGAAAGTTGAAGTTTTTATCATACAAATCTTTAACTAGCTTGGTTAGAGTTACCCCAAGATATTTTATATTATTTATATCTTTTGTGAAAGATATTGTTTCTCTGATTTCTTTCTCATCTTATTTCTAGCTGGTATATAGGAGGGCTACTGATTTTTTTGGAGTTAATCTTGTATCCAGCCACTTCACTGTAGGTATTTATCAGCTGAGGGGTTTGCTGGGAGAATTTTTGGAGTTGCCTATGTATGCTATCATATCATCTCCAAATAATGAAAGTTTGACTTGTACCTTTCCAATTTGTATCCCCTTGATATCCTTCAGCTGTATTATTGCTCTAGCTAGAACTTCAAGTACTATATTGAATAGATATGGAGAGAGTGGACAGCCTTGTCTTGTTCCTGATTTTAGTGGAATCACTTTGAGATTTTCTATATTTGATTTGATTTTGGTTATAGGCCAGCTGTAAATTGCCTTTATTATGTTGAGGTATGTTCCTTGTATTCCTACTCTATTTAAAGCTTTTATCATAAGGGGTGATGGATTTTGTCAAAGGCTTTTGCAGCATCTAATAAGACGAACATGTGTTTTTTTTTCTTTCAGTTTGTTTATATGGTGGATTACATTGACAGATTTTCATATGTTTAACCATCCCTGCATCTCTAGGATGAATTCTACTTGGTCTTGGCAGATGATCTTTTTTATGTGTTCTTGAATTTGGTTTGCAAGTATTTTATTGAATATTTTTACATCCATGTTCATAAGGGAAATTGGTCTGTATTTCACTCTTCATTTGTTCATTTGAGTGTTTGTGTGGTTTGGGTATCAGGGTGACTGTGGCCTCATAAAGAAGAACTTGACAACATTCCTTCTGTTTCTATTTTGTGTAATAATTTGAGGAGTATTTGTATTAGCTCTTCTTTGAAAGCCTGTTAGAATTCTTTGCTAAAACCATCTGGCACTGGGATTTTTTTTTGGTTGGGAGGCTTTTTAATAAATGTTTCTGTTTCCATAGGGCTAATACATCTGTTGATTTAACTTCAGTATATGGTATCTATCAAGAAATTTGTCAATTTCTTTCAGATTTTTCAGTTTTGTGGAGTACAGGCTTTTAAAGTATGACGTAAAAAAATCTTTGGATTTCCTCACTATCTGTTATTATGTCCCCTTTACTTCTGTTTTTGTTAATTTGGATATTCTCTCTGTGTCTTTTAGTTATTTTGGATAGGGGTTTATCTATCATGTTGATTTTCTCAAAGAACCAACTCTTTGTTTCATTGATTCTTTGTATTGTTCTCTTTGTTTCTACTTTATTGATTTTAGCCCTTATTTTATTTCCTGCTGTCTGCTCCTTTTGGGTGTGTTTGTTTCCTTTTTTCTAGAACTTTTAGGTGTGCTGTTAAGTTGCTATTTTGAGATCTCCAGCATTTATTTATGAAGGCACTTAGTGCTATGGACTTTCCTATCACCACAGCGTTCATTGGGTCCCATTTTCATTGAATTCTGGGGAATGTTTAATTTTTTCTTAATTTCTTCCCTGACCCAGCAGTCATTCAGCAGAGAGTCATTCAGTTTCCATGAGTTTGTAGGATTTCTGTTGTTGGTGGAATCCAGCTTTAGTGCATGGTGATCAGATAGGATGGCAGTGGGTTATTTAAATTTTCTTGTATGTGATGAGACTTGCTTTGTAATTCAGTATGTGGTCAATTTTTGAGAAGGTTCTATGAAGTGCCATGAAGAAGATATATTGAATTCCATTTTAAAATCATGTATCAACACCATATTTTATTAAATTGTCTGTGTTGTCTTAGAAAATAGTTGTATCTGCTTTGAGTAAATGATCACAATTATGAAGCTTTTGACTTCTGCACCAGATATTTCATTAAAATCATTCCCACCAGAGGCCTTGCTATGGTGTTGGTAATTTTGGGAGGAAAAAAAACCATTTTGTTCTTTCATGTTACTTGTGTTATTTCACTGAGATCTCCCCAATTTCAATTTCTATTGTTATCTTTGTTAGTTTACCCTTTTCCCAATGTTTGTGTTTGCAGTGTTTAGGACTAGGTTGTATACATTTGTGCTCATGCTTTCATGTATTAAACTGGTGCTCAAGGCACCAGACCCTAAATCTAGTCTGCTCTTGTTGCTGAGCACTGTTTGCAGCAACAGTCCCTATCCAGCAGTAACCCACTCTAATAATTGACTAGCACATGACTATAAACCAGACACTAGTTCAGTACTGGTTAGCTTAGGGAGTAAGGTAAAGGGACCCTGATCATACTGTGTACAATGATATATATTAGTTATTTTGTCATGAGAAGACATGAGAATAAAAGAAAAAGAAGCGTTCTCAGTGAGACTATTAAGTAATGTTATTTGTTGAATGGGAGGTAGAGGAGGAGTGAGAATTATTGAGGCAAAATAAAAAAAATGGAGGGGGTGGCTGTAATTTGTGGGAGTTTGCTTAGTGGTATACTAAAGAGAGGGTAAAGATAGGTACTCAGATATCATAAACAGGCAGCCTCTTGTCTTTTGGAGATATAAGAGTAAGAGGAGTGGGTATAGGAAAAGAGGGGAAAAACAAGGAAAAACAAGAAGTAAAAAGGTATGAGCAGTAGGGGGCAGTATTGGTCTGCTACATTGACCTCCTGCAGTATATCGATAATAAATATTTGTTTTGGGGAGGAAGAGAGCAGGGTGAAGGTGTAAGATAATGAAATCACTGCCAAATAAAACATAGCTGTAGTGGGGAAAGAGAAGTGTGGGGATATAATGTGATCATTTGAATATTATTTTGTCTCTTCGGTCTGTTGTTTCAGTCCTCTGGTCCTGGTTTGAGCTATCCTCTGTACTGACTTTCACTAGTCCAGCATCCCCTGCACATAGACTTTCCTTGACAGCTCTGCTCTGTCAGCTGTAGATAGCCAGCACAAACTCTGTCCTAATGCAGTCTCTGCATTCCCACAGGGTTGGAGAAGTGGGAGGTTGTGTGGAGCCCAAACCACAGTTTAGAGCTCCTGCTTAGCTTATGCAGTGTTGCTTTTTCCAAGGGGTACTGAAGGTGTGGCCCTGGCTGAAGTCCCTGGGAAGCCCCTTTATCAAATTCCCTCTGGAATTGCTGTTACAGATTTTTTCTGGCAGGATTGGCCCAGAGACTGCAGCTGTGGTAGGGGTTGCTTTGCTTGCACTTGGAGCAAGAAGTCCAGTCGCATGACAGAGGAAGTTCATGGGTCTGATGGCAGAAGAGGTTTGTTGGGCCCATGATCAAGTCAATTTGAAGACTGAAGAAGTAACTGTGGGAGTGTTGAGTTATTATTTTTTTAAAGTTATATGTCTTTAATTCTATGAGATTTTCATGCAATGTATTTTGAACTTATTTATCCCCCAACTCCTCCCGGATCATCCTACCTCTCTACCTACCCACCTTCATGATTTCCTTCCTCACTCCCTTCCTTCGTCTGTCCCTCCCTTCCTCCCCTCCCTCCCTCCCTCCCTCCCTCCCTCCCTCCCTCCCTCCCTTCCTTCCTTCCTTCCTTCCTTCCTTCCTTCCCTCATCAAGTCTGCAAGTCTGGTTTGTGTTGGATAAGCCTCTTAAGTGTGGGTCCTGCCCTGGAGTGTGGCAGTATAACAGAAGTAAAATTATTCCTATTTGCAGGTGATATAATATTATGCAAAGAAAATTCCGAAACTTCCACCAGAAAATTCCTAGAAACAACCATTTCAGCCAAGTGTCAGGATACAAAATCAACTTATAAAAATCAGTGGCTTTCTATACACCACCAACAAACACACTGAGGAAGGGATCATGGAGACATGCCCATCTTCTATATTTTAAATAATTCTTCCTTTGAACATCAATATTTCATAATGTTTTGTCAGGACTTTTTGTTCTTTAACCTTACATATCCACTGTGTATATATTACAGCCTCTGGTTTTGTCGTTTTTGGGATTTCTGTGTGTGCAAACCTGTGTGTGCGTGTGTGTGTGTGCGTGTGTGTGTGTGTGTGTGTGTCTATATGTTTCTTGAACTTTTTCTTTGTCTCTTTTTTTCTGTTTCTTCATTTGTTTTGTCCGATTCTATTATTCTGTTTTATTTTATCTAATTTTATTTTATTAACATTATTTTTTTAGATGCCTCTTTGTATCCTAACAAGAGAGAGAGAAAGAGAGTGTGTGGATTCAGGGAGATGGGGAAGATGTGGACGATCTATGAGGAGGGGGAATTATTGTCAGAATATATTGTATTAAAATTTTATTTTCAGTTAAAAAAAATCAACATTACTCCAAACCTAAGAGATAGAAATACACTTCTCAGTCTTATACTTTTATATTCATTTAAAGCAATGGTCTATTTTTAATGTTCTAGATTTAATGAAGTCAGTGTCTATTTCCCTATATACTCAGGGAAAAAAATAAAGCTATTGATCAAAAGCTCAGCAGTAGAAAAGTATGCCTCAGGGCAGGCACAGTGACAATCCATTCCTAGTGTTTATATTTGCAGAGAAGTTGGAGAGAAATAATTAGTAAACCTTAACAGGGCAACTTTCCTATCAGCTTGTGGTCTCTTCTGCTCTGTACTTTGGAATTCTGTTTTGTTTGTTTTTCAGATTTTTTTTTTTTGAGACAGATTTTCTCTGTGTAGTTTTGATGCCTGTCCTGGATCTTGATCTGTAGACCAGACTGGCTGTGAACTCATAGAGATCTGCCAGGCTCTGCCTCCCCAGTGCTAGGGTTAAAAGCATATGCCTCTGCCAGGCTTTGAATTCTGTTTTGGGGAAGCTTCCTTAAACCAGGCAGTTGATGAGACTCACCTGGGAGCATTTGCTCATGCAATATTAGGTTTCTCTTAACTATGAATTCACTGCTTTGACAGCACGACAATGTCTTCACTGTTGTTAGAAGGTTTCCATAATTCCACCATACATTTATTTACAAACATTTAGTAACCGATGTCCATGTCTAAATGTCATTGTCAACTTTTTTTCCCTCATTGATTCTCTTTTCCGCTAACAACTAGTTCATTTGGAAAGATTTATATATTTTCCTTTTCTAGAATAAATGAGAACTTTCATTCTTTAGTACTCATGAGTTCATGAGGACAAATTGTCCCTGTGTCTGCTGCCAAGAAGAGATCTACCAAGAAGTATTTGATAGGCTTCACTCATGACCTGCTTTACAACTTCCAGGAAGAATGCAGGATGCCTCCTTGTTTTATTTTTCCTGTGCAATTCTCTTAGCCCATAGAGCTCACCGCTCACAGGTAAATCGGAGACTTTGCTGGAAGGCTCTGATTGAGGAAATAAAAGTGAACATTGGATTGAATAGAACAGCCACAGTCTCTGAACTGTCGTCCTTACCCTAATATCTCTCTGTGTGAGGTAGGTCAAGTGGGGCTCCCAGTGAGACAGCCTTGTGTGAGGTCTTCTCCAGGTTAGTGGCCTTCCTAAAATAATGACACTGGAGGCTTTTTTTTTTTTTTGAAAATACAGATTTAAATGTCTCCTTCCCCCCATCTCTTTCTCTCTCTCTCTCACACACACGCATTAGCTGATGTCCTCTATTAGTATTTTCCCACTCTACTTTGCTGTCTATCTGTCTATCTATCTATCATTTATCTATGTATCTATTTATCTATCATCTACCTATCTACCTGTCTATCTATCTAACACCCTCATCTATCACCTATCTATCTTATCTATCTTTCTATCTATCTATCTATCTATCTATCTATCTATCTATCTATCTATCTATCATCTTTGTGTTATCTATATTTAATCTCTGGGTGGTTTTCTGTGATTATATTTCATGATCATTTTGAATCAGATTTTAGAAACCGATGAAAGTGACTACTATCTTAGTTAGGAATCTGGGTGGATACAACTATTTCCTCAAAATCAAGAAACTCTGTCACTGATCCCTGGTTGTTTTCATTTGCTGTCCAAAGTACCCTGTTCACCGTATCTTTCATAAAATGTTGGTCTTCTCAAGAGTTATATACATCATCTTGTCACTTCTTCTTTATTCTGGTGAGTACATCTTCCTGTCCTGCATGAGCACCTTAAAGATATTCTAAAAAATTCAGGGAGACCAAAACTCTGAAAAACCACAAAAGAATGAATGAGCTTGTCTTACTGGGGTTGTGGCCTTTAAATGGTCATGTTACAAATGTCTCTAAAATTATAGTGGTGGATTGCTTTTTCTAACTAGTCCACACTGGAGAAGTTTGAAGGGAGCAGTGGATTAGAAAAAGCTGTGTAGATTTTCAGTCTCTGCTAATTTGTACTTCACATTGTTAACTAAGTTCTATTGGGAAATGCAAAGTCAAGGAAAGAAGAATGTCCTTAAATATGCTATTCTTTAAAAATCTAATTTGTTTGACAGCCTGAGGCCCTCTAAGTCAAAGCTTACGTTAGGGGTGTTTTATCCTCAGTCAATTCAAGACTGACTGTGAACTTCAAAGTGAGGACTTGTGAAATGTTACCTGGAACCTTGAAATTACAGCTGATTAATTTTTTCCAACTTAAGTGAATACATGAAAGATATTTTGAACTCTGAGCCAGGATATTTCACTTAAAATTTATATAATGTTAATAGACCCAGATCTATTAACAAATGGAACATGATACTTTTATATAGGAGAGCAGTATATAGTCCTACATTTCACAAAGCTATATATATTTGGAAACCAGAATTGTATAGATTTGCATGTATTTTTAGTTAATTTTTTACTACTGCCACAAAATCCTTATTTATTACTTACAGCAGTAGGCAATTTACATTAATGTCTGCTACATTTACATGTAGGTATTTCTCACCATAAGCAGTCTGGACAAAGTCATTTTTATACATTTTTAACTGTCTTCTCTGATCTGTTTTCAGAAAGTACCTTTATAGGTCCAGCATTGTACAGGAGACCAGTAAGTTACTATTATTTTATATGGAAATTTATAATGTAAAGTTTTCTTTTTTATAAATGAATCAATTTAATGTGAAATTTATCAAAGAAAAAAACTCTTCAAACATTAAAAATGGTGTATTTTTATTACAATAAGTCCAAAATATCAATCCAGAAATATAAGACAACTTATTATTGATATAAGATACAACAATGAGTATGTTAATCCCAAATTCTGGCCATTGGCAATTAGATGTATAAATCAATATCTATACAGGCAGTGGGGACAGCTCAGTGGTTAACTTACCATTAAAAATGATGACTTCCATGGTATAATGTTACATTTGAAAATAAATGTTAAATTTGAAAATAAATAAACTGTCCCTCTAAATATCATTATATCTCTGTATCTGTGGCATATATGTGTCAGAAGGATGTGTAAAAAGTCAGTCATGTGCACATAATATATAGTATTGTTTTATTTGTATAAATTACCAAAATATTGATAATTACAAATGTGTGTTTATGAACACACACATAAATGAGATGTATTGACATGTAAATATACTGTAAATATGTGCATCAAATTGCAGAGAATTTACAGAGGAATAAGAGAATAATCAACAAAATATGTTATGAGGGATGAAGGGAATGTTGTTTGGTGGGGAATCACAGATGTTATAATGTGAGTTGGCTGCTTTGCAAGATCATGTTATACTAGCTATGTGGTGTTCTTATTAGTAGAGGCTTACAAACTAAAAATATGATAATTATTTTTACATGTATTATATGTCCTTTATATATATGTGTGTAGATTACATTTAAACTCTTTTGTATGACATTAGCGACTAAGCGTGAAGAACGTTTTCTTCAATAGCCCTTTGTCTAATATATTTCTGTTATCTTTGTGTGTTTTTCAGACAACGTGTGGAATGTATAGTCCTCTAGGAATTTGTACCAGAGAGTATTATCCAGTCTGTGGAACCAATGACCGTACTTATTTCAACAAATGTGCTTTCTGTATTGCATCCAGGTAAATAATACAATACTAATACAAGTTCTTCATAATTAATGAATATTTAGTAGCAAAATTATAGGTTTGCGTTATTGATGTCCATGCTCATAATACACAGAAAATATGACCCTACCAAACCAATGTGTTATGAAAAACAAAGCAACATATATATCTCTATTGATGTAACCAACCGTCTTATTAAATAAGAAACACAGAAACAATGCAAAAGAGAAAGCCGAGAGGTCAGAGCTCAGAGCTAAAATCTCACCCTTCTGCCTGTGGTGTCCCAGCTTCCCGAATGAGGGCTCTATTTCCTGTCTGTTCGTCTATTTAAAGTATTTTGTTCTGCCTTCTCATTGGTTGTAAACCCAAACACGTGACTGCCTCGTCACTGTCTGAATGTACAGCCCCCTAGATCTTAAAGGCATATGTCTCCAATGCTGGCTATATCCCTGAACACACAGAGATCTATGGGATTAAAGGCGTGTGCCACCACCGCCACACTCTTGCTATGGCTCTAGTAGCTCTGACCCCCGGGCAACTTTATTTATTAACATACAATCAAAATCACATTTCAGTACAATTAGATTACCACCACATATCTCCCTTTAATATTGTGAGTTATAAAAGTGGCTTTTATATTAGGACCAAAGAATATAGTTGTGTTTAACATTGTACAAACAAACAAATCAGTTAACTTAATTATTGGGAATTACTAATTGTAGATGTGTAAATATTATGAGATAATTCTAAAGCCCCAATACATCCCTGCTACAGTCTGCAATCTATCATGCTAGAAAGAAACTCCCTGGGAGGATCCTCTTATACCCTGAACTCCATGAAAGATTCTGTGGCACAGGATGGATGTTCTAGGTAGGGTACTTCCCTCCAACATTTTTGCCCTGTAATCAGATAGCTGTGTCTCAGGTAGAAATATTTCTTCTGCTCTTTTAGATCACATCTTCTAAAGAGCTTTTCTACTAAGTAATCCTCTAATTGCCATGTTGTTTCCAAGGCCTAGTAACTGTTTCAAATTCTTTTCAATTTTGAGTCTGAGCAAACTCCAAGACTAAGGCAGAGCCAAGGCATAGAAAGGGTCCAGTAAACCCACAGCTGGAAGTATGCAGAAGCTGGGAGCTGTCAGGGTTTAGTTCCTCGTAGAAGGAGAAATTAATGCTCACAGTTCAATCTTTTCCTATAGAAAATTACAGGATGCACTTCCCAAAGAGTTTGATGTATTCTTTCAATATTTTCTTTAAACTATTTTTACTTCTTTTATTTTTTTCTTTACAGACAAAGCCGTGGTTCCATTAATTTGGCACATTATGGTAAATGCTGAGTTTTCGATGGAGCTACATCTTCCTATGGATCTTATTATGATCACAGTTTTGCCTGAAGTCTGCAGTGGATTGGAGATTTTGTCATCAGGTTCTCACAGTCCTAGAAGATTGGATGAATCTGTGTAGGACACAGGATAGTAGGCTGGGCTGTCATTGCTCTTTTCACTCCTGGGATCCTGGGATTTCAATGTTTTGCATTCTGTAGTCAGCTATTTAATGACACCTAAGAATCCAAAATTTTAATATATACTTTCTGTATACTGACAGTTTAAAATAATCAATATCTTAGTTGTAGTTCTTAATAAAATCTTTCCCCCTTTTTTAAATTAAGTAATTATTTATTCATTTTACATACCAACTGCATATGCCCCCTCTTCCCACCTCTCTCTCCTCCAGTCTCCCCTCCAAAACCAGTCCCATATTGCCTCCTCCCACAAGGTAAAACCTCCCATGGGAAGTCAACAGAGCCCGGTCGATTCAGTAGAGGCAGGTTCAAGACCCTCCTCCCTCCTCCTGCATCAAAGATGTGCAAGGTATCCTGCCCCAGGTTTTAGGCTCCAAAAAGCTAGCTCATGCACCAGGGATAGGTCCTGATTCTACTGCCAGGGGGGCACCTTAAGAAAATCAAGCTTATGTACAAAACTGTCTTGCTTATTATGCAGAGGGCCTAGTCCAGTCTCATGGAGGCTCTATAGCTATTGGTCTAAAGTTTGTGAGTTCCCATTAGTTTAGTTTGATGTCTCTGTAGACTTCCCCATCATGATCTTGATGCCCCTTGCTCATAGAATCCCTCTTTTCTTACTTCAACTGGCCTCCTGGAACACAGCCTGGTGCTTGGCTGTGGATCTCTGTATCTGCTTCCATCAGTTACTAGATGAAGGCTCTATGATGATAGGGTTTTCACCTGTCTGATTGCTGCGGTAAGCCAGTTCAGGCACCCTCTCCACTATTGCTAGTAGTCTAAGCTAGGGTCATCTTTGTGTATTCCTGGAAACTTCCCTAGCACCCTGTTTCTCCCTATCCCCATGATGTCTCCCTCTATCATGGTATCTTTCATTGTTTTCACACTCCATCCCTGTTCCAGCTCCACCATCACGTTCCCTTATGTTCTAATCCCCCATCTCCTACCCTCCATTCCCCCCATCCCCAGTTTACTCATGGTGATTTTATCTATTTCCTATTCCCAGAGCAATCCATGCATCCCTCTTTGTGTCCTCCTTGTTAGCTAGCTCCTCTGGAGCTGTGAGCTGTAGTTTGTTTATCCTTTGCTTTGCATCTAGTATCCACTTATGAGTGAGTACATACCATGTTTGTCCTTCTGAGTCTGGGTTACCTCACTCAGGATGATATTTTCTAGTTCTATCCATTTGCCTGCCAATTTTATGATGTCATTGTTTTATTGCTGGGTAGTACTCCATTTTGCATATGTACTAAATTTTTGTTATCCATTCTTTGGTTGAGGAGCATCTAGGTTGTTTCCAGGTTGTGGCTATTATGAATAATGCTGCTATTAACATAGTTGAGCAGGTGTCCTTGTGGCATGATTGAGCATTCCTTGGGTATATGCCCAAGAGTGGTATAGCTGGGTCTTGAGGAAGATTGATATCCTATTTTCTGAGAATCTGCCGTACTGATTTCGAAAGTGGATGTACAAGTTTGCACTCCCACCACCAACAGTGGAGGAGTGTTCCCCTTGCTCCACATCCTTTCCAACATAAGTTGTTATCAGTGTTTTTGTTTTTGATCATAGCCATTCTGACAGGTATCAGATGATATCTCAGTGTTGTTTTGATTTGCATTTCCCTGATGACTAAGGATGTTGAGCAACTCCTTAAATGTCTTTCGGACATTTGAGATTCTTCTGTTGAGAATTCTATGCTTAGTTCATTTTTTAATTGGATTATCTGTTATTGTGATGTCTGATTTCTCGAGCTCTTTATCTTTTTCCATTCTGTAGACTGTCATTTTGTTTTATTGACTATGTCCTTTGACTCACAAAAACTTTTTAGTTCCATGAGGTCCCATTTGGTAATTGTTGATCTCACTCAGCTACTAAAAACAATGAACTGGGCAGTGTTGGCCCGTGCCTTTAATCCCAGCACTAGGGAGGCAGAGGCAGGTGGATCTCTGTGAGTTCGAGGCCAGCCTGGCCTATAGGGCGAGATCCAGAACAGACACCAAAATTACACAGAGAAACATTGTCTTGAAAAACAAAACAAACAGACAGACAAACAAACAATGACATCATGAAATTTGCAGGCCAATAGATGGAACTAGAAAAAAATGTCTTGAGTGAGGTAATCCAGACCTATGAAGATAAACATGGTATGTACTCACTTTAATGGATATTAGCTGTGAAGTAAAGGATACACATGCTACAATCCACAGACCCAGAGAAGCTAAGTAACAAGGAGAGTTCAAGGGAGGGAGGAACAATGGATCTCCCTGGGAAGGGGAAATAGAATAAACATCTGGAGTGGATGAGAGGTGGGGTGGATAGGAACAGGTTGGGGGAGAATGGAGGGAGAGAGTACTTGGAGAGTAAACTGAAATTGGATGCATCTCGGGGATGAGCTAGAAACCTCAGGAATCTACAAAGCTGACCCTAGCTTAGTAATACGGATTCTAGAACCGGAACTCTCCATTGGTGGGGAACATTATTTTAAGCTGTGCTGCTTTTGTTTATATTGCATTTGTTTAACTCTTTGAAGGTGTGCAACTGTGCCTGTCTAAAACACCTGATGGTCTAATAAAAAAACAACCAATTCAAGGCAGGAGAAAGGATAAGTGGGGCTGGCAAGCAGATGGAGTATATAGAGGGACAAATGTGGGAGAATAGAAAAAGAAGTAGCCAGAGAAGAGGAGGACTCCAGGGGCCAGCCACCCAGCTACATAGTAAGCCATGGAGTGAGAGTAAAATTTACCGAAAGTAAAAGAATAGGAAAGGCCCAGAGGCATAAGGGTGGTGGGATAATTTAAGAAATAAAGAGAGCTTGCAAGCAACAAGCCAAAGGCTGGGCATTTATAGTTAACTATAAGTCTCTGTGTGTGATTTATTTGGGAGCTGGATCGCTGCCCCCCCAAAAGAACCAACCCCTCAACTGCTCTCCACCTTCTATAAACTGGCAAGACTTCCAGTGGAGGGATTGGGACATCAACCCAGCCACATAACCCTTTGCCTACAATTTGTTCTTCCTAGAAGATGTGCTAGGACATAGGCAGCACAGAAATTGTGGGAATGGCCAACCAATGACTGGTTCAGCTTAAGACCCATGCCACAAGAGTGAACCCACCCCTGACATTGTCTGGAAGTCCAGGAATCAGAGACTGGATAGTCCAGAGACCTAGGATAAAACTGATCACAACTGGAAAAATCATCAGTGAAATGATTCCTAATGATATTCTGTTTACTCATAAATTATTACCTATCCCAATTGTCATCAGAGAGGCTTTATTCAGCAACTAACAGAAACAGATGCAGAGACCCATGTGCAAGCGGAAGATTTCCTGTGTCCTGTCCTGCTGGCAATCGGGACAAATCTCTCCTACTTGTGTCCCCCAAATAAACACACAGAGGTACATATTAATTATAATTGCATGGCCATGGCTCATGCCTTTTGCTAGCTAGCTCTTATATCTTAAATTAGCCTATAACTATTAATCTATGTATTGCCACATGTTCTGTGGCTTTACCTGCATCCCATTACATGTTGCCCCTAGGTTGGCTCACTGGCATCTCTGCCAGCCTTTCTTCCTGTCTCTCTCTTTGAATTTCCCACCTGCCTCTAAGCTGCCTTGCCATAGACCAAATGGCTTTATTTATCAACCAATCAGAGCAACACATATTCGAAGCATACAGAAAGACATTCTCCCATCACCCATGTCTAAATATTAAGCATGCCTCAGAAATCTTTCAGAAGAGGGGAAGAAAGGACTGCAAGAGCCAGATGGGTCAAGGACACCTCAAGAAAACCCCACAGAATCAACTAACCTGGGTTTATAGGGGCTCATAGAGACTGTACTGACAACCAAGGAACCTGCATGGGTCGGACCTAGACCCTCTGCATATGTTACAGTTTTGTAGCTTTGTCTTTTTGTGGGACTCCTAACAGTGGGATCAAGGGCTGTCTTCGACTCTTGCCAGCTTTTGGGATGCTTATCCTCATACTGTGTTGCCTCATCCAGCCTTGAACTTGATATTCCATGTTTGCTTGATATCCATTGGAGGCTTACCCACCTCTGAATATAAACAGAGTGTGAGTGGATGCAGGGACAGAGAGAAGATCAGGGGAGGGACTAGGAGGAGAAGAAGGAGAGAAAGCAGTTGTTGTGTGTCCTAAAATACACACACACACACACACACACACACACACACACACACACACACAGTCTACCATCTAGCAAGGAAAACAATTCTAATTAAAAAATGCTATTTTATTTCAAAACTCCAAGTGTTATTGTGATATTTATGTACCATGGAGATGGCCGAATGGCAGCCTTGAATGCTTGGGACAGAATTGAAGAAGTAGGAAAGAAAACTGAGTTATTTACAAAAGTTATACAGGGCTCAAAAGAAATCTTCACTTATTTGTTAAAAAGATTGTCTTCAGCAGTAAATAGAATGACACTAAATTCAGAAGCTATAGAGGTGATAGTTCATCAACCAGCATGACCATTCAATTTAAATTAACTTATACAACTAACAAATGATTTTCATTTAATCAGATATAACTTGCCAAAAGGAAACCTTCCCAAAGTTAGGATGGAGGAAGGGTTTTGATTTTGTCTTTCAGGAGAATGAAGGCTAAGGAACCTGAAGAACACTGGATAAATGAGACATCTTGTGGTGGTAATCTAATTGTACTGAAATGTGATTTTGATTGTATGTTAATAAATAAAGTTGCCCGGGGGTCAGAGCTATTAGAGCCATAGCAAGAGTGTGGCAGTGGTGGCACACGCCTTTAATCCCATAGATCTCTGTGTGTTCAGGGATACAGCCAGCATTGGAGACATATACCTTTGAGACCTAGGGGGCTGTACATTCAGACAGTGACGAGGCAGTCACGTGTTTGGGTTTACAACCAATGAGAAGGCAGAATGACTGGAAAATCGATTTACAGACAGGAAGTAGCTCTCTTTCGGGAAGCTGGGACACCACAGGCGGAAGGGTGAGATTTTAGTTCTGAGCTCTGACCTCTCGGCTTTCTCCTTTACATTGTTTCTGTGTTTCTTATTTAATAAGACGGTTAGTTACATCTATATCTGGCGCCCAACGTGACAAGAATCCATTAAAAACCGCTTGGCTTGACGGCAGGTCCGCTTTCCCGCAAGGGCGGCAGGCGGCAGCAGGCGGCGGAGGAAGCGGCAGGAAGTGGCCGGCAACCTAGTCCGAGCTGCCGGCTTCCTAGTCCGAGCTGCCAGCTTCCTAGTCTGAGCTGCCGACTTCCTAGTCCGGGTGGCACCTTCTAGCCCGGGCCTAGGTCTGTGAGCAGCTTGCTTAAAGCTGGTGCTACAAACAACTCAGACCTGCCCTGCCAAACAGGGCCCTGCCTGTAAAGCCAACGCACGTGGTCAGAGCTTAAGGAAGCCAGACCCAAGCCTTGACTCGGCACAAGAGGGAACACGTGGCTGGATTTAAGCTTTAGCCGGCTACGCTTTCTTGTGCATTCTCTCTTTCCTCTCTCTCTCTCTCTCTCTCTCTCTCTCTCTCTCTCTCTCTCTCTCTCTGGATTTACACCTGGGACACTAGGTGGCTGCTTTGAAAATCCCCTCGGATTTCTACTGTTCTACGCAGATTTCGTAAGTCATAACATATCAGATGTTTTAAAGGAAACTATCTAAAAGAGAATTTTTTCCACATTAAAAAACAAATTGGTTTTATGTGTACATTGGAAGAAAATTGGTTTTTGTTCGAAATTTTAGGCAGTCTGATAATGGAACAACTATATAATATTAGTATTGGTGGAATTATTCAGCTTATCACTATACTAATCCACATTTTAATATTTAAAAAGATAGTCAATTTAAGTGCCAGGATAACAGCTTTAGAAGAACTTGTTAAACCTGTAAAAATTCAGACAGAAGAAATTAACAGTGAAGTTGTTTCAAGTCGGGATCATAAGGTTGCAGAAAGAAAGCCTGTTTTCACACAGTCACCCTTAATTTATCCTGTAACCGTACAGCAGATGCCTGATCAAATGGCTACACAAAATATTTGGGCTCCAATTGAAATGTTGGATTTGAAAAGGTTTAAGGAGGCAATAGTATCTTATGGCATGCATTCCCCATATGTAAAGCAAATGTTAAACTCTTGGTCAACATATAATAGGATAGTACCACAGGACTGGCGGGACCTTGCACAAGGTGTTCTGGAACCCAGCCAGAGACTTCAATTTCTGACTTGGTTTAAGGAGGAGGCTAAAAACATAGAAAAACAATGGAGGGATAAAGGAATACAAGTTTGCCAGGATCAGCTTATTGGCGAAGGCCAATATGCTTCAGCACAAACACAATGTTTATATGATGTCCAAACCCTAATTTTATGTCGAACGGCAGCCTTGAATGCATGGGACAGAGTTGAGGAACCAGGAAAAAAATCTGAGTCATTTACAAAGGTGATGCAAGGCCCAAAAGAGTCTTTTACAGATTTTTTACAAAGACTGGCTTCAGCAGTAAAGAGAATGGTCTCGGATTCAGAAGCTGGTAAGGCAATAATTGAATCTTTGGCCTTTGAGAATGCGAATGCAGCATGCAAAAGAATAATCAGGCCATTAAGGGCAAGATCTGCACCTATGGAAGATTGGATTAGAGAAACAATTAATGTTGAGGCTGATGAGCATGATGATACGTGGGTAGGAGAAGTAATTTCAAAAGGTTTGAGGAGTGTTAGATGTTTTGGATGTGGAAAGCAAGGACATTTGAAAAGGGACTGTAGACAGGTCATTCCCAGAAACAATATTTCTTCAAGGAACAATGGCAACAGAATGCCCCTTCCTTCTGGAGTATGCAGAAGGTGTGGTAAGGGAAAACACTGGACCAACGAATGTAGATCAACAAAGGACAGACAGGGTAATCCTTTGCCTCAGTCTTCGGGAAACTCCCAGAGGGGCCTCACGCAGGCCCCCATTGCAAATCCAGTTCAAACCTTTCCTGCAGCCATAGAGGAAATGCCTGCTCTGGAGAGCGATTAAATAACCAAATGCCTATTGGAATAAATCATGCTGGTCAGGATGATGAAACAGAGAGAATAGAAAATTCAGGAGAAAACATAAAGAAAATTTTTTGGCAAACTTCTATTAATGAACAAAGACCAAAATTAACGATAAAAATAAATGGTGTTTTGTTGTCTGGTCTGGTAGACACAGGTGCGGACGTTACCATAATTGCACCAGAATTTTGGCATCCAACTTGGCCTCTTCAGGAGGTAAACGTTCAACTGTTAGGAATTGGGACATTATCTCAGGTGAAACAGAGTGCAAGATGGCTCGAATGTATAGGTCCAGAAGGACAGAGAGGAAAATTAAAACCATATGTGGCTAACATAACTATGAACCTGTGGGGTCGAGACTTGTTGCAACAATGGAATACTCAGATTAACATCCCTCCAATCTCAGAAACAAATCATAAACTAGCACATGTTACTGAGAGAAATATTAGAAGATATTGTTCTAATGAGTGGTCACCAGCCATCCATATTATACAAGAACAGGGCACAATAACTGATGATCTTCCAAAGACACCAACAGCTCTACCTTTAAAATGGTTAACAGACAAGCCTGTATGGGTCCAACAATGGCCTTTAACAACAGAGAAACTCCAGGCTTTAGAAGAGCTGGTAGAAGAACAGTTAAATGCTCAGCATATTGAAGAATCAACCAGCCCTTGGAATTCTCCTGTATTTGTTATTAAAAAGAAATCTGGTAAATGGAGAATGGTAACAGACCTTAGAGCAATTACCAAAGTAATTCAGCCAATGGGCTCTCTACAATCTGGGATGCCTTTGCCTACTCTGTTACCAAAAGGATGGCCTCTCATAGTTATTGATTTAAAAGACTGTTTCTTTTCAATACCCTTACAAGAAAAAGACAAAGAAAGATTTGCTTTTACAGTACCTACTCATAATAATTCTCAACCAGTTAAAAGATTTCAATGGAGGGTCCTCCCACAGGGAATGTTGAATAGCCCAACTCTGTGCCAATACTTTGTACAACAGCCATTGGAAGTGATACGTAAAAAATTTCCTAAATCTATAATTTATCATTATATGGACGATATTTTACTAGCTGACTCAAATGCAGATACTTTAGAAATAATGTTTGAAGAAGTAAAGAAAATTTTGCCTTGCTGGGGATTACAAATTGCTCCTGAAAAGATACAAAGAGGAGATTCTATTAATTATTTAGGATATAAAATAGAGCTACAAAAAATTAGACCCCAAAAGGTGAAAATTAGGAGAGATAGACTACAGACTCTTAATGACTTTCAAAGATTATTTGGAGACATTTCTCATCTACGAACTATTGTTGGGGTAAAAAATGATGAACTGACTAATTTGTTCAAAACCTTAGAAGGTGACAAGGACTTAAATAGTCCAAGAGAATTATCACCTGAAGCTGAGAAAGAATTAGCCTTGGTAGCAAAGAAAGTGCATGAAGGACACGTGGATCGTATTGATCCAAAGCTGGATTGCATTTTGGTTATTTTACCTTCTAGGCGTTCTCCTACTGGAATATTAATGCAGAGGGAAGATATTATATTGGAATGAATATTTTTACCAAATAAACCAAATAAAAAATTAAAAAACTTATGTGGAAAAAATCTCTGACTTGATTTACAAAGGAAAATTGAGACTTCGTCAATTAGCAGGCATAGACCCAGCAGAAATTGTCGTACCATTAACTAAGGAGGACATTGAAAAATTATGGACAGAAAGTGAACCTTGGCAAAGAGCTTGCAGTAATTTTTTGGGAGAAATTAACAGCAAATATCCCAAAAGCAATAGAGTTGATCTTATAAAGAGAGCTGATTGGATCTTGCCTCGAATTGTACGGCAAAAAGCCATATCTGGAGTTCGTACATTTTATACAGATGCCAACAAAGAAGGAAAGGCAGGTTACAAATCAGAAAATTTAAGTAAAGTGGTTCAAAGTCTGTATAATTCAGTTCAAAAGTCAGAATTGTATGCTATTCTGTTGGTATTAATGGATTTTTCAGAACCTCTCAACATAGTAACTGACTCTCAGTATGCTGAAAGAGTGGTGTTACATATTGAGACTGCAGAATTTATCCCTGATGCTTCAGAATTAACTTCACTATTTATTCAATTACAAGATACAATCAGGAAAAGGAATCATCCTTTATATATAACTCACATTCGATCACATACTGGTCTGCCAGGCCCTCTAGCACAAGGCAATGATGAGATTGATAAATTATTGATAGGAAATGTGCTGGAGGCCTCAGAATTTCATAAAAAACATCACGTTAATAGTAAAGGTTTAAAAAAGGATTTTTCCATAACCTGGCAACAAGCCAAAGAAATAGTAAAGAAATGTCCTACTTGTTCCTTCTACAATCAAACGCCATTACCAGCAGGATGTAACCCAAAGGGTACTCAGAGAAATGAAATCTGGCAGATGGACGTGTTTCACTTTGCAGAATTTGGAAAATTGAAATATGTACACCACACTATCGATACTTATTCAGGATTTCAATGGGCAACTGCTTTGAGTTCTGAAAAAGCTGATTCTATAATCACTCATTTGCTAGAAGTTATGGCCATCATGGGTATACCTGCACAAATCAAAACTGACAATGCTCCATCATATGTCTCTGTTAAAATGAAACAGTTTTTTGCTTATTACAATATAAAGCATATTACAGGCACACCACATAATCCTACAGGTCAAGCAGTTATAGAAAGATCAAACAGAACTCTAAAGGATATGCTAAATAAACAGAAATGGGTAACAAAAACCCCCAGAAATAGACTGCATAATGCTCTTCTAACTTTGAATTTTCTGAATGCCAATGAGGAAGGAACAACAGCTGCAGAGAGACATTGGATAATAGAAAAAACTACGGAATTAAATCAGCCTATATACTTTAAGGATGTGCTGACCTCAGAATGGAAACCAGGGTATGTATTACATTGGGGACGAGGTTTTGCTTTTGTTTCTACAGGAGAAGATAAGCTGTGGGTACCATCAAAATTGATAAAGGTTCGATTTGAACAAGAGAGACCTCTTAATTAGAGGAGGTGATAATTCATCAACCAGCATGAACATCCAATTTAAACTAACTTGTATCAATAACACATGCCTTTTCATTTAATCAGATAATAACTTGTCAAAAGGAAACATCCCCAAAATTAGTCTTGGGAAAAGGTTTTTGTTTTTGTCTTTTAGGAGAATGAAGGTTAAGGAATTTGAAGAACACTGGACAAATGAGACAACTGAAGAAAAGGGACAAATCATCTATCCCAAGAAACAGAGTGAAACGGTGTATGGGTATATATTATCTAAAAAATTTTATGTCTTCCTAAATGTTTGTTTCTGCTTTTCTCTAAAGATTTAACACTATTGGTCTTCTAATAGTCCCAGTTCAATTAAAATTTAAAGCTGACTTTGGAGTTGGAGAATGGCTCTCTCCTTCTTTAAAATCAAGCATGTTGTTAAAAGGAAAATGCAAACTCCCTGTATCATGCCAGAATAAAAGAGCCATCTTCTGCTATGGTACAGGACAAAAGCAAAATTAATTAAGGGCCTATTTTATTACTAATCTCAACTCTTTGATTCTATTCTGATTCTTTAAACTTTTCTCAAAGTATAAATTTTATATCAAAATTTACAAGATTAATATATATATATATATATATATATATATATATATATATATATATATACATTTTAAACTTTGTTAAGATATGAATGGTCTTGGGAGGCAGAGGCAGGCGGATCTCTGTGAGTTCGAGGCCAGCCTGGTCTCCAAAGCGAGTTCCAGGAAAGGCGCAAAGCTACACAGAGAAACCCTGTCTCGAAAAACCAAAAAAAAAAAAAAAAAAAAAAAAAAAAAAAAAAAAAAAAGATATGAATGGTCATATAGAGTACTAACTAATTCTAGAAAAAAGGCTAGCTGCATATATATGTTTTTGTGTTCGAGTCTCTTATCAGTTTTCTGCAGGAAATCATGGCCAGGCCTAACATCAACTGAAGTCTCCAGAAAGAAGATGGGGCCCCAAACAACAACAATTCCACGTGGACAATAATAGTATCATTAAGCTGACAAACATCATCCACAGATCAGCTTTGAACTACCAGGTGCTCAGAGCAATTTTGAGATGACTAGCTGAGATGATCCAGTCTCAAAGACTACTTGAATAAGGACTTGAGATAAACCCTGAACTTTGGCATTATACACAGACTGGATAATGAAGGATATAGTTACCTCTCCTAGAATTTGACAATTAACCTAAAATTTTTCTTTCAGGATAAAGAAAACTTCGCCCATACCCAGCAGGAAGCAATTTTAAGAATACGACGCCCACATTCCCAAAGAGGTGGTGTGGGGCGGGTGGTTTTTTGGTCTTTTTAATGGGTTTTGGGTCTGGGATAATTTTCAGTATTTAGGGGGGTTGGTTACAAGTTATTGTCAAGGGTTAAGAAAAAGGCTAAGCAAAGGAGATTAGATTTAAGGTTCTTGTTTAAAAAAAAAAAGAAAAAAGAAAGAAAGAAAGAAAAGAAAAAAACAATTACTAATACTTTACATTGGATTGAATTGTTTTATATTGTATACAAATTTGAAACTGATATTGTTAGAAAATGCTATATGTATATTTCTAATTGTATTTATACCATTCATTTAACAATGTAATGCAAATTTCTGATCCTTGAATGTTATTATTATCAACTATTAGGATATAAAGAAATGAAAGTTAGTAGTTAGACATTACAATAGAACTTGTAGTCATATTAGATATGTTTTAAAAATTGAGCAGAGATGTTTTAGACAGGTCATCTTCAAACCCTTCAGAGATCTACAGAATATGGCATTTAAAATGTTTTAATAACTTAGAAAATTTTTCTTTTTTGAGACATGTCGGCTCCTGGCAGTACCAATCTACTTCAGAGAAAATATGGGCATTGAAGAAACTGCATATGGAGTCAACTTTCATTGTGGCAAAAGTTAGCCACTGGACAACAAAGTATCCTCGAATCAATAGGACAAAATGGACAGACAGAACACGAAACAAGGGACTACTGATTCTTGCCAAAACAAGTGTGGTTATGGCTTTATCAAAAGGCATCTTCTGAGGCCAGGACAATATGGCCCCATCCCTGAAATGGTCTTCGCATCCGGAAAAGGTACGGTGCCCTTTTCTTCAAAGGCAGCTTAACAGGCAGAGGGTCGATGGCTTCTGTTATGCAATGGAACAGCAGCTGAAAGTTCATGCCTCTCGAAAGTAGACTGGCATTTAATAGAGGGATGTGGAGAAGAAGGGGATGCTGAGATGAAGCCATATATACACACACAGCCAAGAAGAATGGACAGCTGAATTTAAAAACTGTCAACAATTTCCAGAATTTAAAATCCTGAATCATGACAGGACACTAGTGGAATTCAGGTGTTTCTGATATGTGGACTGCTCTCACCCAATGTGAGGTTGAACTGTTGACCTTGTGTACATCCTACTTCACAAATGAGTCTGTCAGATACACTAAGCCTATAGGCTGAAGATGATGCCCCAACACTTCGGAGAAACCTCAGGTGACTGCCCAGGCAGCTGGCTGTTTCTGTCAACTCACAAATTTTTTGGAAGTTGCTTGCATGCACTTCCTGTTTTTATTTTTGTTAGCTAATATTATTCCCTTCTTGGGTCTCTGAGGGAGTTGAAGATTAGTTAGTTATGGTTGAAGATTAGTTAGTTATAGTTGAAAATTAATTAGGATAGAAAGTACATTAGATACATCTTGGATTTGCCAAAATAGGATAGATAATGGAATTATTTTCTCTGATTTGTCAAATACCTGTTTAGGTATTTATTACTTGTATATATTGTATATAGTTATTGTATTTTTGTATATAGTTTTTCTTTTGTTAGTTTAACCTTTTGCTTTTTTTCTTTTTATTAAAATAGAAAAGGGGAAATGTGGTGGTAATCTAATTGTACTGAAATGTGATTTTGATTGTATGTTAATAAATAAAGTTGCCCGGGGGTCAGAGCTATTAGAGCCATAGCAAGAGTGTGGCAGTGGTGGCACATGCCTTTAATCCCATAGATCTCTGTGTGTCAGGGATACAGCCAGCATTGGAGACATATACCTTTAAGACCTAGGGGGCTGTACATTCAGACAGTGACGAGGCAGTCACGTGTTTGGGTTTACAACCAATGAGAAGGCAGAATGACTGGAAAATCGATTTACAGACAGGAAGTAGCTCTCTTTCGGGAAGCTGGGACACCGCAGGCGGAAGGGTGAGATTTTAGCTCTGAGCTCTGACCTCTCGGCTTTCTCCTTTACATTGTTTCTGTGTTTCTTATTTAATAAGACGGTTAGTTACATCTATAACATCTGAAGAAAAAGGATAAGTTATCCAGTAAACAATGTCCAGAGTTTTCAGGTGTGCTGTTAAGTCGCTAGTTCAAGATTTCTCCATCTTCTTCATGTGGTCACTTAGTGCTATGAATTTTCCTCTTAGCACTGCTTTCCTAGTGTCCCATAAGTTTGCGTATGTAGTCATTAACTTTCATTGAGTTCTAGGAAGTCTTTAATTTCTTTCTTTATTTCTTCCTTGACCTATTGGTGATTCAGTTGCATATTATTCAGTTTCCATGCAATTGTACTCGGTTTGTGTCTTTTTCATTGATTCTATTTCAATTTTCAGGTCTTTAACTGTTTCCTTCTCATGTTTAATTGCCTTTTCTTGGTTTTCTTTGCTTTCTTTAAGGGGTTTATTGATTTCTTCCAATTTTTTGTTTGTCTTTTCCTCAATTTCTATAAGAGAATTTTTCATTTCCTCTTTAAAGGACTCTATCATCTTCATAAAGTTATTTTTAAGGTCACTTTCTTCTGCTTCTTCTACGTTTTGATGTACAAGTCTTGCTGTTGTAGAACCTCTAGGTTTTGGTGATACCATATTGCTCTTCATGTTGTTATATGTATTTTTTGCACTGGCATCTACCCTTCTCTTCCCCCAATAAGTGCAAGAAGTGCCAGTGTCTGAGTGAACTGCTCTTGGTCCGATCTGAGCTGGCTGATTCTGTGCCTCAGGAAGCTGATCTTGATCCTATCAGGGCTTTTGGTCCAATCACAGCTGGCAGATTCTGTCTCTCAGGAAGCCTCTTTTGGTCCAATAACAGCTCTTGGTCCAATGAGAGCTGGGGATTCTATGTCTCAGGAAGCCACTCTTGGTCCAATCAGAGCTGGCAGATTCTGTCTCAGGAAGCCACTGGGGTAGAAGAGAGATGCGTAAGTTTGTGGTAGGGTGTGGTTCTTGTAGATTGCAGGGTATGATGGAGGGTTTGGTGGGGTAGCCTGCCCACAAAAGTCTTCCCTGCTGCCCGGCAACTGGGGCAGCAATCATTGGTTAGTTTTCTAATACCAGGCAGATTAATAGTCACCAGCATCAGTGACTATTAATCTGTAAGTCTTGTCTACCTAAATAACCTAAGGGCTAAGGGTTTACATTAAAGTAAACAATCTGTAAACAAACATACAGTATAAAAACAATGACCTCAACATTGTGGAATATTAATAAAGCATTATGTAATCTATTTCTAGGAGTCATTGTTACCTTTTTTGTTTATTTAACATACCCTTTAAAGTTAGATTGAATCTTTCCCTGACTGCTTGGCCTGTGGGATTATGTGGTATATCTGTAATATACTTTATATTGTAATAAGCAAAAAATCTGTTTTATTTTACTACATGTATATGCTGGAGCATTGTCAGTGTTAATTTGTACAGGTATTCCAATGATGACCATAACTTCTAATAGATGTGTAATTACAGAATCAGCCTTTTCAGAACTCATAGGAGTTGCCCATTGAAATCCTCAATAGGTGTCAATGATGTGGTGTACATACTTTAATTTTCTGAAAAAAAAAAAACACATCTGCCAAATTTCATTTCTTTGTATACCTTTCGGATTACTTCCTATAAGTAAAAGAGTTTGGTTATAGAAGGAACAAGTAGAACTTTTTTTTTTACAATAATCTTGGCTTGCTGCCAAGTGATGGAAAAGTCCTTTTTCAAACCTTTGCTACTTATGTGGTTTTTCTTATAACATTCTGAGCCCCTTCGCCCCCCCCCCCACATTTCCTATTAATAACTGGTCAATCTCATCATTACCTTGTACTAGAATTCCTGTCAGATCAATGTAGGACCTGATGTGTGTTTTATATATAGGATGTTCCCTATTTCTGATGATTTCTAGTAATTGTATCAATAGTAAAGTTAATTTTGTGTTATCGGGAATAAGTTCAGCAGTTTCAATATGTAAAACAACTTTCTTTGTGTATTGAGAGTCAGTAACTATATTGAGAGGTTCTGTGAAGATCATTAGTATTATAAAAATAACACACAATTCTGACTTTTGTACAGAATTGTAAGGACTTTGAACCACTTTACTTAAGCATTCTGATTTATATTCTGCCTTTCCTGATTTATTTGCATCAGTATAGAAAGTGGAGACTCCAGAGATTGTTTTTTTTGCCATGCAATGTGAGGAATGTCTCAATTGGTCCTTTTTATTTATTCTGTTCTTTTGCTTTTGGAATAACAGTTGTTAATCTCTCCCAAAAAATTACTGTAAGGTTTTTGCCAATACTCTTTCCATACCTATAATTTCTGCTAGGTCCATTTCTGTTAATTGTCGAAGTCTTAATTTTCCTTTTAAAATCAAATCAGAGATCTTTTCTACATATGTCTTTAATTTCTTACTTGCTGCATCAAGATCCCTGTAGGGGAGTGTCTGGAGGGTAGTATGACCAGAATTCAGTTAAGCTATGGATTCACATGATCCATGTGTGCCTCTCATATTTTCTTTTCTATTAGAACCCAAATCTTCTTAGCTTCAGTTGATAATTCTCTTGGACTGTTTAAGTACTTGTCCCCATTAGGGTATTGGCCAAATTTACTAGTCCATCTTTAGTTATTCCAATGAGAGTCTGTAAGTTGGAAATGCTTCCTAATAGTCTTTGAAAATCATTGAGTCCACAATAGATCATTCATGATTTATACCTTTTGGGATCTAATTTTTTTTTATAGCTCTATCTTTATCCTAAGTAATTAATAGAATCTCCTCTTTGTATTTTTCAGGAGCAATTTGATATCTCCAATGAGGCAAAACTTTCCTTACTTCTTCAAATATGCTTTCTAAATTATCTAGCATAGCTTTCTTTGGGTCCCATTTTCATGAATTCAAGAATGACTTTAATTTCTTTCTTATTTCTTCCTTGATCCAGCAGTCATTCAGTAGAGAGTTGTTCAGTTTCCATGAGTTTGTAGGATATCTGTTTTTGCTGAAACTCAGCTTTAATTTGTTGTGGTCTTATAGGATGACAGGTGGTTATTTCAATTTCTTTATATTTGTTGAGACTTGCTTTGTAACTTAGTGTGTGGTCAATTTTATTTTTTATTTTTATTTTTTTAAGTGTTAACACCTGAAAGGTTCATTTTTATTTTTTAGTTTTTTTTTTTAAAACAAATGATTGATGAAATAATGCAACACCTTAAATTCCAGAAAATGGCATGGGTTTTCAACCTCCTGTGAATACAGTGCATGATCAATCTATTATATATGATTGATACAAGTTCATGCTTTTTGTGTTATGGTGAGACAACATTAAAGAATTCAGTTTAGACGGGTGAAGCACAAGTATAATAATCCTTGAATGTGATCAAACCTATGCAAGAGATAAGTTTGACTCCATCATCTTGGGACTTAACGTTGTACTGTGGTCCATCCATCTTCATCAGTTTCATTCTTAGTACCACGAAGGGACTCCCAATCTTTTTCAGCTCTCCAGAATGCTTTCACTTTCTCACCTTCTTGTTCTCTCTCTTTCTCGATCTCATGAAAGAGTTGGGGGAGGAACACGACAAGGTAGATCCCTTTCTTCAGTCCGGTCATCTTTCCTGTCATCAGCCTGTCTCCAAGAGCTTGCTTCTTCTCGCTCTGATCTGAGAGGAGATTCTCTCCAGTCTCTATCATCTCTTAAATCCCTTCTTTCTCTCAGGTCTCTCAGATCACAACGATCATCTCTTTCCCGACGACGGTCATCCCTGTCTCTATCATCACGGCGACTTGAATCTCTCCAGCTTGAAGATTCTTCTGCTGGTCCTCTTCTCCAGCCACCTTCATCCCTGGGTCTTCTGAAGCGATCCTCCCAGTCCCCATCTCTGTCTCTGTCCCTTTCTCGGTCAGGGTCCTTGTTCTCCTCTCGATCTTGACTGTCTCTATCCTTCTCTTTGTCTCTTTCCCGTTCACGTTCTTCTGATGGTCTTGATTCTTGAGGTGGACCCCAACTCTCTTCTCTAGCCTTTTCTTTCTCTCTCCATCCACCTGGCTTGACAAATGGGATAGCTCAGTCGTTAAAAAGTGTGGTCAATTTTAGAGAAGGTACCAAGGAGTGCTGAGAAGATATGGTGAATTTCATTTTCTTTTCTTTTTTAAAATAGAACAATAAACACCTTTATTACATGAGCTATGAATGATGCTTTATTTGCCTTTCCGGGCTTTGATCTTCCTCAGATAGAACTCCAGCTCCTCGCCTTCTAGCACATAGCCGTCTGCTCGGCCACACTGGCCTGGTCTTGAAGCGATACAGGCAAGAAGCTTGCCCTGCTGGAACTGCTCCTCCAGAAGACTGCTGATTTTAGCGTTCTTTTTCCTTTCATCATATTTCTTTTGGATTTTCTTTGATCGTTTTTTGTTTAATATTTCTTCCTCTTCAGGAGTCAGCTTGGCCCCCTTCTTGCGGCCCAGGGGCAGCGCATAGTGAGACTCATACCACTGTCGGTATGGTGTGCTGTCAATAAGCACGATGCAGTTCTTCACCAGGGTCTTGGTGCGGAGCAGCTCGCTTTTGGATGCATTGTAGACAACATCAATGATCCTTGTTTTCCGAGTACAACACTCAGAACCCCAGGAAAAGTTCCCCACATCCAATCTTAGGGCACGTTACTTCTTGTTGCCTCCTCGGACTCGGACTGTGTGTATACGATGAGGGCCAATCTTCATGTTGGCAGCAGGCCGTCCCAGCTCATACTTCTGCTTCTTGTGGTAGGGCTTTCTCTTACCCCCGGTTTGCAGCGCTTGTGCCAGTTGTCTCAAGAGATGCCCATCGCTCGGCACTGGCTGGAAAGAGCGAATTTCATTTTCTTTTTTATTTTATTTTACAATATTATTCAGTTCTACAGCCACAGATTCCCTTGTTCTCTCCCTTCCTGCCCCCTCCCCTTCCCCCCAGCCCCCATTCCCACCTCCTCCAGATCAAGGTCTCCCCCCGAGGACTGGGATCAACCTGATAGACTCAGTCCAGGCAGGTCCAGTCCCTTCCTCCCAGATTGAGCCAAGTGACCCTGCATAAGTCCCAGGTTTCAAACAGTTAACTCATGCAACGAGGCCAGGACCTGGTACCACTGCCTAGGTGCCTCCCAAACAGATCAAGCCAATCGACTGTCTCACTTATTCAGAGGGCCTGATCCAGTTGGGGGCCCCTCAGCCTTTGGTTCATAGTTCATGTGTTTCCATTCGTTTGGTTATTTGTCCCTGTGCTTTATCCAACCTTGGTTTCAACAATTCTCGCTCATATAAACCCTCCTCTTTCTCACTAGTTAGACTCCCAGAGCTCCACCCAGGGCCTAGCATCCAGATTTCTCAGTCCTTAGATAAGGTTTCTGGCACAACTATTAGGGTCCAGTCATCCTTGTTCCACATCTAGCATCCTCCTATGAGTGAGTACATACCATACCACAAGAGCACTTGCTCAGCTATGTTCATATCAGCATTGTTTGTAATAGCCAAAACCTGGAAACAACCTAGATGCCCTTCAACTGAAGAATGGATAAATAAATTGTGGCACATATACACAATGGAATACTACTCAGCAGAGAAAAACAATGACATCATGAGGTTTGCAGACAAATGGATGGATCTAGAAAAAATTATCCTGAGTGAGGTAACCCAGATTCATTTTCAAATCGTGTATCAACACCGTATTTCATTAAATTATCTTTGTTGTCTTAGAAAATAGTTGTATCTGCTTTGAGTAAATGATCACAATTATGAGGCTTTTGACATGCACCAGATATTTCATTAAAATCATTCCCTCCAGAGGCTTTCTATGGTGTTGGTAATTTTGGGAGGAAAAACTCATTTTGTTTTTCCATGTTACTTGTGTTATTTCATTGAGATCTCCCCAATCTCAATTTCTATTGTTCTTCTTGCCTGGTTACCTTTTTTTCAAACATTTGTGTTTGCAGTTTCAGGAGGCAGACTAGGTTGTATACATTTGTGGTCATGCTTTCATCTATTAAACTGGTGCTCAAGGCTGTTCTTATTGCTCAGTACTGTTTGCAGCAACAGTCCCTATCCAGAAGGTAACCCATTCTAGTAACTGACTAGCACATGACTATAAACCAGACGCTTGTTCAGTACTGATTAGCTTAGGGAGTAAGGCAACAGGATGCTGATGTAGCTGTGTGCAACAATATACTGGTTATTTTGTCATGAGTGGACAAGGACATAAAAGAAAAAGAAGCATTCTCAGTGAGAGTGCTAAGTACTATTATTTGTTGGATGGGAAGAAAGGAGAAGTGAGAATTACTGAGGAAAAGTCAAAAAAAATGGGGAGAGGTGAAATTAGTGGGAGTTTGGTTAGTGGTATACTAAAAACAGGGTATGGATATGTACTCAGATATCATAAACCAGGCCAGCCTCTGTTCATTTGGAGGTGTAACAGTAAAAGGAGTGGGTATAGAAAAAAGGACAGGAAGGAAAACAATGAAAAACAAGGAGAGCAAAACTTTAAAAGATGTTAGCAGAAGGGGGCAGTATTGGCCTTCTACATTGACTTTCTGCAATATTTGTTTTGGTGAACAGAGAGGAGGGTGAAGTGTAAGATAATGAAATCACTGGCAGATAAATAATATCTGTAATGGGGAAAGAGAAGTGTGGATATGAGGAAATGTGATCACTTGAATATTATTTTGTCTTTTTGGTCTGTTGCTTCGTCTCTCCAGTCTTGGTTTGAGCTACCCTCTGCAATGACTTTCACTAGTCCAGCTTCCCCTGCATGTAGACTTTCCTTGACAGCTCTGCTCTGTAAGCTGTAGATAGCCAGCACAAACTCTGTCCTAATGCAGTCTCTGCATTCCCACAGGGTTAGAGGGGTAGGAGGATGTGTGGGGCCCAAACAACAGTTTAGAGCTCCTGCTTTGTTTATGCAGTATTGCCTTTCTCCACTGGGGTGCTGAAGGTGGCCCTGGCTGCAGGTTCTGAGAAGCCCCTTTATCAAATTCCTCTGGAAGACCTGTTACAGATTTTTCTGGTAGGATTGGCCCAGAGACTGCAACTATGGTTGAAGTTGCTTTGGTTGCACTTGGAGCAGGAAGTCCAGTCTCATGATAGAGGAAGTTCATGGATCTGATGGCAGAAGCATTTTGTTGGGCCCTTGATCAAGTCAATTGGAAGACTGAAGAAGTAGCTGTGGGAGTGATGAGATACTCTTAATGTAAAGTTAAAATTTTCATGCAATGTATTTGAACATATTAATCCCCCAACTCCTCCCAGATCTCTCTACCTCTTGACCTACCCACCTTCATGAATTCCTCCCTCCCTCCTTCCCACCATCTCTCCCTCCTTCTGACCATCTCTCCTTTCTTCCCGCCCTCTCTCCCTTCTCTCCATCTCTCCTCCTTTTCCTGCCTCCCATCCTTCCTTACCTCACCAATTTTGCAAGTTTGGTTTGTGTTGGAAAATTCTCTCAGGTGTGGGTCCTACCCTGGAATGTGGTCAGTACAACAGAAGTCAAATTATTCCTATTTGCAGATAATATGATATTATGCACAAGATGTTCCAAAACTGCCACCAGAAAATTTCTAGAAACAACCATTTCAGCAAAGTGTCAGGATACAAAATCAACTTATAAAAATCAGTAGGTGTTCTACACAGCACCAACAAAAATGCAGAGAAAGAGATCATGGAGACATGCCCATCTTCTATATTTTATATAATTCTTCCTTTGAGCATCAATTTTTTTTCTCATAATGCTTGTCAAGGCTTTGTTTATTTTTAACCTTCATGTCCTTTTTTTTATATATTATAGTTTTTTGGTTTTGTGTTTTTTGGGATTTCTGTGTGTGAGAACGTGTGTGTGTGTGTGTGTGTGTGTGTGTCCCTAGATGTTTCTTGAGCTGTTTCTTTGTCTCTTTTTGTCTGTTTCTTCATTTGTTTTTGCTATAATCTGCAGGAAAATGTAATGGAATTCAGCTACTCTCACAAAAGGTGTTACTTGGAAAGGTTAAGGACTTTTCCAAAGTTCAAACCAAGGCTTAGAAGTCTTGTTGATATTTTAGCTTTTGTGTATATATTAGCCAATTCCTGCAATGATTTTCTTATATGCTATGTGTGCTTCCAGGAACTCCTAACAGTGTATGTATCTAAAACACCTATCAAGCATCCAAGGCCAAGCAGTCTCCTAAACCAAGGTAACACCTGTACGGAAACACCTGTCTCCAGATCAGGCAGATAGCTTAACTCCTTGTGATTTAAGCTGAGATCCTCCTTTCTTATACAGCCTTACTAACATTATAGGCTCCTAACATTTTTACCTCACCACTTCTAGGAATGTAGTTTGAGCACATAAATTCTGTTTTTCTGATATATTAACCAATTTCAGCTCTCAGTTGACCTCCTCCTTTACAACTCCCTTTTATAGTTGTAAAAGAAAGCCGGAAGGTGACTACCTGAGGAAAACTCTTGTCTGCCTTTCTGACTCTAGTCTAGTAGTAATTCTAGCCTGGTGACCTTGCTCTGCCAGAGGATTGCTATTGCTTAGATTTATAACTGAATACCTGAGAGACTTGGAGAGAACTAAGAGGTATAAGGAGAGGTAGAGGAGGATTTTGACTAGAGAACTTGATGATGAGATGGAAGATGAAGAAGAACCAGATGGGGAAGTACTAGATGTGTAAGAATGAGATGAGAAGGACATAGATGAGGCAGAATTAAAATGAGAGAATTAAGATAGAACTTAGAGGGTACAGTGAATGAATATATAGAGAAATCAGGCAAGAAAGGAGCTAGGCATGAGAACAGAACTGAAGCTGTGTAGATAGGATTTTTATCCCAGAGGAATAAAGTAGACGAACAAAGAGCTTGGTGTACTTAGATTCATTTCCTGAAAATCATCTTGCCATTTGTAGCTCCTTTTCTGGGACCCTGGGAAAAATATTATTAAGGCAGGTCCTTAATAATGTTCAAGATATTTTGTCCTATTCTGTTATTCTGTTGTATTTTATCTAATTTTATTTTATTAACATTATTTTTTAGTTGCCTGTTTGTATCCTAATGAGAGAGAGAAAGAAAAGATGAGGATTCATTTGGGTGGGGAATTGGGGAGGATCTATGATGAGGGGAAATTATAATCAGAATATATTGTATTAAAATTTTATTTTCAGTTTAAAATATCAAGATTACCCCAAAATAAAGAGATAGAAATGCATTTCTCAGTCTTATATCTTTATATTAATTTAAAACAATGGCCTATTTTTAATGTTCTAGATTTAATGAAGAATAGACTATTACAGTTTATTTCCCCATGTACTCAGAAAAAAGATAGCACTTGATGAAAAGCACACCAGCAGAAAGTGTGTGTCAGGACAGGCACAGTGAGAATCTGATGGGAGCCATAAGCCAAAGTGACCCTTGACACACATGCTGCCTTACTTGGGCTTCTCTCCTCTTTTCCTAGATCTAGGTCTTGCTTAAGTCTCCATAGCACTGAACCTCTTCTCAGAAATCAGGTAACCAAGCTGCAGTTAGGCAGTTAGGCAAGAATAGATAGATAATCCCCATAGCAACATCCCCTGCTGACTGAACAACCCATGATTAAAGTCCCCTCCCTGATTTCACCCCCTCTTTGCCCCCGCCTATATCTGCCTTAAGAGGAAAATAAAATTTTGGATCTTGATCAGACATCCTGTCTTGCTCTCATTCTTTGTGTCTCTTGTCCCTCTCATTTGCCAGCCCTCCCTTCAGGACCCATTGAAGACACTGCTGGCCAGGGCAAGAATCCATTCCCAGTATTTATAGTTGCCGAAAAGTTGGAAAGAAATAATTAATTAACCTTAACAGGACAACTTTCCCCTCAGCTTGTGCTCTCTTTTGCTCTGTAGTTTTGAATTCTGTTTTGGGGAAGCTTCCTTAAACCAGGCTGTTGATGAGACTCACCTGGGAACATTTGCCCATGCAATGTTTGGGTTTTCTCTTAACTATGAATTCAGTGCTTTGACAGCACGACAATGTCTTTACCACTGTGAGAACATTTGTATTATTCTACCACATATTTATTTTTAAAAAATTGATAACTGATGCCCATGTCTAAATGTCATTGTCAACTCATTTTTCCTCATTTATTCTCTTTTCCTCTTACAATTAGTTCATTTGGAAAGATTTATGTATCTTCCCTTTTCTAAAATAAGTGAACACTTTCATTCTTTTAATACTTATAAGTTCATGAGGACAAATTGTTCCTCTGTTCTCTGGCCAAGAAAAGATCTACTGAGAAGCATTTGCTAGGCTTCACTCATGACCTGCTTTACAACCTCCAGGAAAAATGCAGAATGCCTTCGTGTCTTATCTTCCCTTGCAATCCTCTTAGTCCATAGAACTCATCGATCATATATAAAATGGGGTCTTCACTGGAAGGCTTTGAGTGAGGAAATCGAGGTGAACTTTTGAAGGAACAAAACAGCCACAGTCTCTGAACTGTTGTCCTTAACCCAAATATCTCTCTGTGTGAGGTAGGTCAAGTGGGGCTCCCAGTGAGACATCCTTGTGTGTGGTCTTCTCAGGGTTAGTAACCTTCCTAAAATACTGATACTGGAGGCTTTTTTAAAATACAGATTTAAATGTCTCCCTTGCCTCCCCTGCTCTCTCTTTCTCAGACACACACACACACACACACACACACACACACACACACACACACACACACTTGCAGATATCCTATGTTAGTATTTTTCCACTTCTTTGTTTCTGTCTCTGTCTCTCTGTCTGTCTCTGTCTCTATTTTTAATCTCTGGGTGGTCTTCTGTGATTATATTTTATGACCTTGTTAAATGATATTTTAGAAACAGATAAAAGTGAATATTCTCTTAATTAGTGGATGGGTGGATGGGACTGTTTCCTCAAAATCAAGAAACTCTGTCAGATTGATCCCTGGTTGTTTTTATTTACTGTTCAAGGTACCGTGTTTACCTACATTCCAAAGATTTCTTGTGTATCTTTCATAAAATGTTGGTCTTCTCAAGAGTTATGTATCTTCTTCTTTTTTCTGGTGAGTATATTTTCCTGTCCTGGATCAGAACCTTAGGCATATTCTAAAAATTTCAGGGAGGTACATCTCTGAAATACCACAAAAGAATGAATGAGTTTGATTTAATTGTGTTGCAGTCCTTAAATGGACTTGTTATAAATATCTCTAAAATTACAGTGGTGGATTGCTTTTTCTAACTAGTCCACACTGGAAAAGGCTACAGAGAGCAGAGGATTACAACAGGCTGTGTAGACACCCAGTCTCTGCCTATTTGTACTCCAGATTGCTAACTAAATTCTATTGGTAAATGCAAAGTCAAGGAAAGAATAATATCTTTAAATATGCTATTCTTTGGAAATCCAATTTGTTTGACAGCCTTAGAACCTCCAAGTCAAGGCCTTCATTAGGGTGTCTTTTATCCTCAGTCTAGATCAAGACTGGCTATGAACTTCAAAGTGAGGATTTGTGAAACGTTACCTAGAACCTTGAAATTACAGCTGATTTTTTTGTTTCCAACTTATGTGAATACATGGAAGACATTTTGAACTCTGATGTCAGGGTATTTCACTTAAAAATTATGTAATGTTAATAAACCAGATCTATTAACAAATGGAACATACTTTTGTATTATGGAGCATAGTATATAGTATTACTTTTCACAGAGCTATATATATTTGGAAATTACAATTATTTAGATTTGCATGTATTTTTAGTTAATGTTTTACCACTGACACAAAATTCTGATTTATTACTTACAGGTATACTCAATTTACATCAATGTCTGCTACATTTAGATGTAGGTACTTCTCACCATGAACAAGGTGGACAATGTTGTTTTCTACATTTTTTTATCTGTCTTCTCTGTTCTCTTTTCAGAATGTTTCTTCATAATATCAGCATTTACCAGGAGATATGTAAGTTACTTTTATTTTCTATGGAAATTTAAAATGTAAAGCTTTCTTTTTTATAAATGAAGCAATATAATGTAAAATTTACTAAAGAAAATAGACTCTTCAAACACTAAAAAATGGTATATTTCATTGCAAGAAGTCCAAAACATCAATCCAGAAATATAAGGCAACTTATTGTTGATACAAGATACAACAATGAGTGTATTAATCCTAAATTCCAGCCATTGGCAATTAGATGTATAATTCAATATGTATATAGGCAGTGGGGGACAGCTCAGTGGTTAACTTACCATTAAAAATGATGACTTCCATATACTAACATGGTATAATGTTACATTTGAAAATAAATGTTAAATTTGAAAATAAATGGATTGTAACTGATTATCATTATATCTGTATGTCTGTGACATTAATGTGTCACAAGAATATGTAAGAAGTAAGTCACATGCATATAATATATGTAGTATTGCTGTCTATGTATAAATTAACAAAATATCTAAAATTGCAAAGGTGTGTTTATAAACATGCACATAAATGAGATGTATTGATATGTAAATATACAGTAAATACATTCATTGAATTGCAGAGAATTTACAGAGGAATAAGAGAAAAATCAATAGAAAATTCAAGCTAGAGGTGAGGTTGATGAACAGAATGTTGTCTGGTGAGGAATCATATAATTATAATGTGAGTTGGCTGCTTTACAAGATCATGTTATACCAGCTGTGTGCTGTTCTTATTAGTAGAGGCTTACAAAGTAAAAATATGATAATTATGTTCATGTTTTATATGTGTTGTTAGTCCTTTACATCTATGTGTAGATCATACTTAAACTCTTTTGTATGACATTAAATACTAAGAGTGAAGAACATTTTATTCAATACCCTTCATCTAATACATTTCTGTTATCTTTGCATGTTTTTCAGTCAGTATGTGGAATATATAGTCCTCATGGATATTGTACCAGAGAGTATTTACCAGTCTGTGGGACCGATGGCTATACTTATGGCAACAGATGCATGTTCTGTATTGCACACAGGTAAGAATACTATAATAAATGCAAATTCTTTCTAAATAATGAATACTTAGTAGCAAAATCTTAGGTTTGTGTTATTTGGTGTTCCATGCCCATAATACACAGAAAAATATGACCTTACCAAACCAATGTGCTATGAAACACAAAGAAACATATGCACTTCCCTTTAATATTGTAAGTTCTGGTAGTGGCTTTTGCATTTGGGACTTAAGAATATAGTTGTGTTGAACATGGTGCAAACAAAGGAATCAGTTCACTTAATTATTGGGAAATACTAATTGCAGATGTGTAAACATTATGAGATAATACCAAATCCCTGATGCTCAATGTGTCTCTGCTATAGTCTGCCATGTATCATGCTAGAAAGTGACTCCCTGAGAGGATCCTCTTATCCCTTGAGCTCCATGAAAGATTTTACATCACAAGACATTCTTGGATTCCTCCATCCAATATCTCTGTCCTTTCTGCTCTGTGATCAGAAAGCTGTGTCTCCTGTAGAAATATTTCTTCTGCTATTTTATATGTCATGGTCTCAATGGCTTTTCCACATAACAATCCTCTAATTGCCATGTCTTTCTCACGGTCTTCTAACAATCCCTACTTCTTTTCTTTTATGAATCTGGGCAAAGCAGAGACAGTAGAAAGGGCCCAGTACAGCCACAGTTGGATATGTGAGGATGCTGGGAGTAGTCAGGGTTTAGTTGCTCAAAGAAGGAGAAATTAATGTCCATAATTCAATCTTTCCCTTTTGAAAATTACATAATACACTGCTCAAAGAGTTTGATGTATTATTTTAATAATTTCTTTAAACTTTTTTTGACCTCTTTTATTTTTTCTTTATAGACGAAGCCGTGGTTCCATTAAATTTAAACATGATGGTGAATGTTGAGTTTTTGATGGAGCTACATCTCCCTATGGATCTTATTATGATCACAGTTTTGCACTGAAGTCTACAATGGACTGGAGATTTTGCCATCAGGTTCTCACAGTCTTAGAAGACTGGGTAAATCTGTGCGTAGGACACAGGGTAGAAGGCTGGGCTGTCATTGCTCTTTTCACTTCTGGGATCCTGGGGTTTCAGTGTTTTACCCTGTATGGTCAACTACTTAATGACGCCCAAGAATCCAAAATTTTAGTATCTACATTCTGTAAACTGACAATTTAAAACAATCAATACCTTTGTTGTAGTTCTTAATAAAATCTTAAAGTACACTCTTTGTCAAGTAAATCTTTTGTGGGATAGAAAGACAGCCCAGTGGTTAGCAATGCATGGCGATCTTGGAGAGAACTCAAGTTTGGTTTCCTGCCCCCATGTTGTGTAACTTATAACTTCCATCTCTAGGGGGGATCTCATACCATCTTCTGTTCACTCTAGAACCTTCACAAACATATTATACATGTGCGCACACACACATATAAATAAAAATAAATCTTTTAAAAACAATGCTCTTTGCTTCTTTGGATAATGAGGTAACCCAAACACATACTCTTGACAAATACATATGACAATCTTGGAAGTGAAGTGCTAATTTTTATTTTTTATTTTTTTCTCCTTTTTTTAAATTAAGAGATTTTCTATTTATCATATATATATATATATATATATGTATATATATATATATATATATACCACAGATTCCCCTGTCCTTCCTCCTCCCCCTCCCCAGCCCTCCCTCACAATCCAACCCCCACTCACACCTCCACTGAAGGTCTCCTATTGGGGAGTCAGCAGAGCCTGACACACTCATTCAAGGCAGGTCGAAGCCCCTCCTCCCTGCACCAAGGGTGTGCAAAGTGTCTCACCATAGGCACCAGGTTCCAAAAGCCAGCTCATACACTAGGGACCGGTCATGCTCCCACTGCCTGGGGGCCCCTTAAACACTTCAGGCTAGACAGCTATCTCACTTATCCAGAGGGCCTAGTCCAGTACCATGGGGCCTCCTGAGCTATTGGTCTACAGTTCCTGTGTTTCCACTAGTTTGGCTAGTTGTCTCTGCACTTTTTTCCAATCATGGTCTCGATATCTCTCACTCATAGAATCTCTCTTCTTTTCCATCTATTGGACTCCTGGAGCTCTGCCTGGGATCTGGCCATGAATCTCTGCATCTGCTTCCATCAGTCACTGGATCAGGGTTCTGTCATGACAGTCAGGGTATTCAGCCATCTGATCACCAGAGCAGGTCAGCTCAGGCACCCTCTTGACCATTGCCACTAGTCTATGGTGGAGTCATCTTTATGGATTCCCAGTGTCCTCCATAGCACTCTGTCTCTCCCAATTCCCATGGTGTCTTCACTATCATGGAATCTCTTTCCTTGCTCTCCCATTCCAACGCTGATCCAGCTCAAACCTCCCACTCCCCTAAGCTTTCTTTCCCTGAACCCTTTCCCTCCATTACCCCCCTTGCCCCCAGTGGGCTCCTGCAGCTCTCAGTCATTTCTCCATCACTGGTTGATCCCTGCGTCCCTCCCAGGGTCCTCCTTACCAGCCAGGCTCCCTGGAGCTGTGGGTTGCAGGCTGGTTATCCCTTGATCCACATCTGGTATCCACTTATGAGTGAGTACATACCATGTTTGTCTTTCTGAGTCTGGGTTACCTCACTCAGGATGATATTTTCTAGTTCCATCCATTTGCCTGCAAAATTAAATGATGTCGTTGTTGTTGTTGTTGTTGTTTTTTAACTGCTGAGTAGTCCTCCATTGTGTATATGTACCATACTTTCTTAATCCATTCTCTGGTTGAGGGGCATCTAGATGTTTTGAGGATCTGACTATTATGAATAATGCTGCTATGAACATAGTTGAGCATGTGTCCTTGTGGTATGGTTGAGAATTCTTTGTGTATATGCTCACGAGCGGTATAGCTGGGTCTTGAGGAAGATTGATTCCCAATTTTCTGAGAAGTCACCATAATGATTTCCAAAGTGGCTGTATAAGTTTATTATGTTTAGGTATGTACCTTGAATTCCTGATCTCACCAAGACCTTTATCATGAAGGGGTGTTGGATACTGTCAAATGGTTTTTCAGCATCTAATGAGATAATCATGTTTTTTTTTTTTTCTTTCAGTTTGTTTATGTGGTGTATTACATTGACAGATTTTCCTGTGCTGAACCATCCTTGCATTTCTGGGATGTAGCCTACTTGGTCATGTTGGATAATTTCTTTGATGTGTTCTTGGATTTGTTTTGCAATTATTTTATTGAGTATTTTTGCATCTTTGTGTGGTTTGGGTATCAGGGTAACTGTAGCCTCATAAAAAGTTTGGCAATGTTCCTACTGTGTCTATTGTGTGGAACACTTTGTAGAATATTGGTATTAGCTTTTCTATTGATGTAACCAACCTTCTTATTAAATAAGAAACACAGAAACAATGGAAAAGAAAGCCAGAGGTCAGACTCAGAGCAAAATCTCACCTTCTGCTGCGTTCCACCTCCGAATGAGAGCTATTTCTGTCCTGTTCGTCTATTTAAAGAGAAGAACAAGCACAGCTATCTCACCTCACAGTTCCTCAGCTGGTCTGTTTCTCAGACTGAAGCTTCTGTTTCATAATAGTTCAGCTGAACTTGTTGCTCCAAGCTGAAAGCTTAACCAGCCAAATGCTTCTAGTTTCTGGGTCTCACGCCTATATATCTTTTTGCTTTATATCACACTCCTGGGATTAAGGCTGGCTTTCTGGGATTAAAGGTGTGCCACCACGACACTCTTGCTATGCTCTAATAGTCTGAGGCACTTTATTTATTAACATACAATCAAAATCACATTTCAGTGTAATTAGATTACCACCACACTTTTCTTTGAAATTCTGATAGAATTCTGCTCATGTTGGCTTTTTTTTTTTTTGTTAGGAAAATTTTAATGACTGTTTATATTTCCTTAGGGGTTATTGGTCTATTTAAATTGTTTATCAAGTCTTGATTTAATTTTATTAAGGTGTACCTACCCAGAAAATTTTCCATTTCTTTTAGTTTTTCCAATTTTGTGGAGTACAAGTTCTTGAAGTATGACCTGATGATTCTCTGTACTTCTTCATTGTCTCTTGTTATGTCTTTCTTTTCATTTCTGATTTTGTTAATTTAGGTATTCTTTCTCTGCCCTTTGGTTATTTTGGATAATGATTCATCGATCTTGTTGATTTTCTCAAAAAACCAACTCTCTGTTTCATTGATTTTTTTGTATTGCTCTTTTTGTTTCTATTTTATTGATTTCTGCCCTCAATTTGGTTACTTCCTGGCATCTATTTATTCCTCCTGGGTGAGTTTGCTTCATTTTGTTCTAGAGCTTTTAGCTGTGCTAGGAAGTTGCTAGTGTGAGATTTTTCAACTTCTTCATGTGGTGATTTAGTGCTGTGAATTTTCCTCTTAGCACTGCTTTCATAGTGTCCCGTAAGTTTGTGTATGTAGTACATTCACTTGCATTGAGTTTTAGGAAGTCTTTAATTCCTTTCTTTATTTCTTCCTTGACCAAGCAGTCATTCAGTAGGGAGTTGTTAAGTTTCCAGCAATTTGTAGGATATCTGTTGTTGCTGAAACTCAGCTCTAATTTGTTGTGGTCTGATAGGATGACAGGCAGTAATTTCAATTTTCTTGTATCTGTTGAGACTTGCTTTGTAACTTAGTATGTGGTCAATTTTAGAGAAGGTTCCATGAAGTGCGAAGAAGAAGGTATAGTCAATTTCATTTTCAAATCATATACCAACACTGTATTTCATCAAATAGTCTGTGTTGTCTTAGAAAAGAAGTTGTATCTGCTTTGAGTCATTTGATCACCTTTATAAACCTTCTTTTGACTTCTGCACCAGATATTTCATTAAAGTCATTTCCTTTAGAGGCCTTGCTATGGTGTTGGTAATTTTGGGACAAAAAAACCATTTTATTTTTCCATGTTACTTGTGTTATTTCACTGAGATCTCCCCAATCAAAATTTCTATCATTATTCTTGTTAGGTTACCTTTTATTCAACGTTTGTGTTTGCAGTGTTCAGGAGACAGACTAGGTTGTAAACATTTGTGGTCAAGCTTTCATGTATTAAACTGGTGCTCAAGGCACCAGAGCCTAAAATCTAGTCTGTTCTTGTTGCTGAGCACTGTTTGCAGCAAGAGTCCCTATCCAGCAGTTAACCCACTCTAACAACTGACTAGCACCCGCCTATAAACCGGACAATTGCTCAGTACTGATTAGCTTAGGGAGTTAAGGCACTAGGATGCTGATGTAGCTGTGTGCAACAATATACTGGTTATTTTGTCATGGGTGGACAGGAAAATAAAAGAAAAAGAAGCATTCTTAGTGAGAATACCAAGTAGTATTATTTGTTGGATGGGAAGTAGAGGAGAAGTGAGAATTACTGAGGCAAAGTTAAAAAAAAAATGGGGGGTGGTGAAATTTGTGGGAGTTTGGTTAGTGGTATACTAAAAACAGGGTATGGATATGTACTCAGATATCATAAACCAGGCCAGCCTCTGGTCTTTTGGAGGTGTAACAGTAAAAGGAGTGGGTACAGAAAAAAAGACAGGAAGGAAAACAATGAAAAACAAGAGGAGCAAAGTTTTAAAAGATGTTAGCAGTAGGGGGCAGTATTGGTCTTCTACACTGACTTTCTGCAATACATTAATAATACATATTTGTTTTGGTAAACAGAGAGCTGGGTGAAGGTGTAAGGTAATGAAAACACTGGCAGATAAATGATAGCTGTAGTGGGGAAAGAGAAGTGTGGGAATATAAGGAAATGTGATCATTTGAATCTCACTTTGTCTTTTTGGTCTGTTACTCCATTTCTCTGGTCCTGGTTTGAGCTATCCTCTGTACTGACTTTCACTAGTCCCCTGCACATGGACATTTCACTAGTCCCCTGCACATAGACATTTCGTGACATTTTGTGACATTTCTTGACAGTTCTGCTCTGTAAGCTGTAGATAGCCAGTACAAACTCTGTCCTAATGCAGTCTCTGCATTCCCACAGGGTTGGAGGGGTAGGAGGTTGTTTGGGGCCCAAAACACAGTTTAGAGCTCCTGCTTAGCTTATGCAGTGTTTCCTTTCTCCACTGGGGTGCTGAAGGTGGCCCTGGCTGAAGTCCCTGGGAAGCCCCTTAATCAAATTCCCTCTGGAAGAGCTGTTCCAGATTTTTCTGGTAGGATTGGCCTGCAGCTGTGGTAGGGGTTGCCTTGCTTGCACTTGGAGCAGGAAGTCCAGTCTCATGATAGAGGAAGTTCATGGATCTGATGGCAGAAGCGTTTTGTTGGGCCCTTGATCAAGTCAATTTGAAGACTGAAGAAGTAGCTGTGGGAGTGATGAGATACTTTTTATACAAAGTTAAATGTCTTTAATTCTTTGAGATTTTCATGCAATGTATTTTGAACATATTAATCCCCCAACTCCTCCCAGATCACTCTAGCTCTTTACCTACCCATCTTCATGATTTCCTCCCTCCCTCCTTCCCACCATCTCTCCCTCCTTCTGACCATCTCTCCTTTCTTCCCGCCCTCTCTCCCTTCTCTCCGTCTCTCCTCCTTTTCCCACCTTCCTTCCTTACCTCATCAGTTCTGCAAGTCTGGTTTGTGTTGGAAAATTCTCTCAGGTGTGGGTCCTACCCTGGAATGTGGTCAGTACAACAGAAGTCAAATTATTCCTATTTGCAGATAATATGATATTATGCACAAGATGTTCCAAAACTGCCACCAGAAAATTTCTAGAAACAACCATTTCAGCAAAGTGTCAGGATACAAAATCAACTTATAAAAATCAGTAGGTGTTCTACACAGCACCAATAAAAATGCAGAGAAAGAGATCATGGAGACATGCCCATCTTCTATATTTTATATAATTCTTCCTTTGAGCATCAATTTTTTTCTCATAATGCTTGTCAAGGCTTTGTTTATTTTTTAACCTTACATGTCCTTTTTTTATATATTATAGTTTTTGGTTTTGTGTTTTTTGGGATTTCTGTGTGTGAGAATGTGTGTGTGTGTGTGTGTGTGTGTGTGTGTGTGTGTGTGTGTGTGTGTGTCCCTAGATGTTTCTTGAGCTGTTTCTTTGTCTCTTTTTGTCTGTTTCTTCATTTGTTTTTGCTATAATCTGCAGGAAAATGTAATGGAATTCAGCTACTCTCACAAAAGGTGTTACTTGGAAAGGTTAAGGACTTTTCCAAAGTTCAAACCAAGGCTTAGAAGTCTTGTTGATATTTTAGCTTTTGTGTATATATTAGCCAATTCCTGCAATGATTTTCTTATATGCTATGTGTGCTTCCAGGAACTCCTAACAGTATATTTATCTAAAACACCTATCAAGCATCCAAGGCCAAGCAGTCTCCTAAACCAAGGTAACACCTGTACGGAAACAACACCTGTCTCCAGATCAGGCAGATAGCTTAACTTCTTGTGCATTTAAGCTGAGATCTTCCTTTCTTATACAGCCTTACTAACATTATAGGCTCCTAACATTTTTACCTCACCACTTCTAGGAATGTAGTTTGAGCACATAAATTCTGTTTTTCTGATATATTAACTGATTTCAGCTCTCAGTTGACCTCCTCCTTTACAACTCCCTTTTTTGGTTGTAATAGAAAGCCTGAAAGTGACTACCTGAGGAAAACTCTTGTCTGCCTTTCTGACCCTGTAGTAATTCTAGCCTGGTGACCTTGCTCTGCCAGAGGATTGCTATTGCTTAGTACCTGAGAGACTTGGAGAGAACTAAGAGGTATAAGGAGACGTAGAGGAGGATTTTGACTAGAGAACTTGAGGATGAGATGGAAGATGAGGAAGAGCCAGATGGGGAAGTACTAGATGTGTAAGAATGAGATGAGAAGGACATAGATGAGGCAGAATTAAGTTGAGAGAGTGAAAATAGAACTTAGAGGGTGCAGTAGATAAATATATAGAGAAATCAGGCAAGAAAGGAGCTAGGCATGAGAACAGAACTGAAGCTGTGTAGATAGGATTTTATTCCAGAGGAATAAAGAAGACGGACAAAGAGCTTGGTGTACTTAGATTCATTTCCTGAAAATCATTCTTGCCATTTGTAGCTCCTTTTCTGGGACCTTGGGAAGAATATTATTAAGGCAGGTCCTTAATAATGTTCAAGATGTTTTGTTTTATTCTGTTATTCTGTTGTATTTTATCTAATTTTATTTTATTAACATTATTTTTTAGTTGCCTGTTTGTATCCTAATGAGAGAGAGAAAGAAAGGATGCAGATTCAATTGGGTTGGGAAGTTGGGGAGGATCTATGATGAAGGGAAATTATAATCAGAATATACTGTATTAAAATTTTATTTTCAGTTTTAAAAAAATCAAGATTACCCCAAAACAAAGAGATACAGATGCATTTCTCAGTCTTATATCTTTATATTCATTTAAAACAATGGCCTATTTTTAATGTTCTAGATTTAATGAAAAAATAGACTATTACAGTTAATTTCCCCAAGTACTCAGGAAAAAGAAAGCACTTGATGAAAAGCACAGCAGCAGAAAGTGTGTGTCAGGACAGGCACAGTGAGAATTTGATGGGAGCCATAAGCCAAAGTGACCCTTGACACACATGCTGCCTTACTTGGGCTTCTCTCCTCTTTTCCTAGATCTAGGTCTTTCTTAAGTCTCCATTGCACTGAACCTCTTCTCAGAAATCAGGTAACCAGCTGCAGTTAGGCAACAATAGATAATCCCCATAGCAACATCCCCTGCTGACTGAACAACCCATGATTAAAGTCCCCTCCCTGATTTCACCCCCTCTTTGCCCCCGCCTATATCTGCCTTAAGAGGAAAATAAAATTTTGGATCTTGATCAGACATCCTGTCTTGCTCTCATTCTTTGTGTCTCTTGTCCCTCTCATTTGCTGGCCCTCCCTTCAGGACCCATAGAAGACCCTGCTGCCCAGGGCAAGAATCCATTCCCAGTATTTATAGTTGCCGAAAAGTTGGAAAGAAATAATTAATTAACCTTAACAGGACAACTTTCCCCTCAGCCTGTGCTCTTTTCTGCTCTGTACTTTTGAATTCTGTTTTGGGGAAGCTTCCTTAAACCAGGCTGTTGATGAGACTCACCTGGGAACATTTGCCCATGCAATGTTTGGGTTTTCTCTTAACTATGAATTCAGTGCTTTGACAGCAGACAATGTCTTTACCACTGTGAGAACATTTGTATTATTCTACCACATATTTATTTTTAAAAAATTGATAACTGATGCCCATGTCTAAATGTCATTGTCAACTCATTTTTCCTCATTTATTCTCTTTTCCTCTTACAATTAGTTCATTTGGAAAGATTTATGTATCTCCCCTTTTCTAAATTAAGTGAGCACTTTCATTCTTTTTGTACTTATAAGTTCATGAGGACAAATTGTTCCTCTGTTCTCTGGCCAAGAAAAAATCTACTGAGAAGGATTTGCTAGGCTTCACTCATGACTTGCTTTACAACCTCCAGGAAGAATGCAGGATGCCTTCGTGCCTTATCTTCCTTTTGCAATCCTCTTAGTCCATAGAACTCATCGATCATATATAAAATGGAGTCTTCACTGGAAGGCTTTGAGTGAGGAAATTGAGGTGAACTTTTGAAGGAACAAAACAGTCTCTGAACTGTTGTCCTTAACCCAAATATCTCTCTGTGTGAGGTAGGTCAATTGGGGCTCCCAGTGATACAGCCTTTTGTGAAGTCTTCTCAGGGTTAGTATCCTTTCTAAAATATTGACACTGGAGGCTTTTTTAAAATACAGATTTAAATGTCTCCTTTGCCTCCCCTGCTCTCTCTTTCTCAGACACACACACACACACACACACACACACACACACACACACACACTAGCTTATTTCCTCTGCTAGTATTTACTTTGTTCTCTCTCTCTCTCTCTCTCTCTCTCTCTCTCTCTCTCTCTCTCTCTCTCTCTCTCTCTTTCTCTCTCTCTCTGCTTTGTCCTCTCTCTATATATATATATCTATTTTAAATCTCTGGATGGTCTTCTGTGATTATATTTTTTGATCTTGTTAAATCGTTGTTTAGAAACAGATAAAAGAGAATATTATCTTAATTAAGAGTCTAGTTGAATGGAACTGTTTTCACAAAAATTAAGAAATACTGTCAGACTGATCCCTGGTTGTTTTTATTTGCTGTTCAAGGTATCCTGTTTACTGACAATCCAAAGATTTCTTGTGTATCTTCATAAAATGTTGGTCTTCTCAAGAGTTATGTACATCACCTTGTCATTTCTTCTTTTTTCTGGTGAGTACATCTTCCTGTCCTTGATCAGAACTTTAGCTTATTGTAAATAATTTAGGGAGGTAAAATCTCTGAAAAACCACAAAAGAATGAATGAGCTTGTCTTATTTGTGTTGCAGTCTTTAAAGGGACTTGTTATAAATATCTCTAAGATTACAGTGGTGGATTCCTTTTCTAACCAGTTGACACTGGAGAAGGCTACAGAGAGCAGAGGATTAGAACAGGCTGTGCAGACTTTCAGTCTCTGCTATTATTACTCCAGATTGCTAACTAAATCCTATAGGTAAATGCAATGTCAAGGCAAGAATAACGTCTTTAAATATGCCATTCTTTAGAAATCCAATTTGTTTGACAGCCTTAGAACCTCTAAGGCAAGGCCTCCATTAGGGATTGTTTCATCCTCAGTCTAGTTAAAGACTAGATATGAACTTCAAAGTGAGAATTTGTGAAATGTTATCTAGAACCTTGAAATTATACCTGATTAATTATTTTCCAACTTCTGTGAATATATGGAAGACATTTTGAACTCTGATGTGAGGGTATTTCACTTATAAAATTATATAATATTAATAAACCCAAATCTATTAACAAATGAAACATGATGCTTTTGAATAGGAGCATAGTATATAATATTACTTTTCACAGAGATATATATATTTGGAAATTACAATAGTTTAGATTTGCATGTATTTTTAGTTAATGTTTTACTACTGCCACAAAATTCTCATTTATTACTTACAGGTGTACACAATTTACATCAATGTCTGCTACATTTAGATGTAGGTACTTCTCACAATAAACAAAGTGGATAATGTTGTTTTTATACATTTTTATCTGTCTTCTCTGCTCTGTTTTCAGAAAGTTCTCTTATAATATCAGCATTTACCTGGAATGAAGTAAGTTGCTATTATTTCTATGGAAATTTAAAATGTAAAGCTTTCTTTTTTATAAATGAAGCAATATAATATAAAACTTACCAAAGAAAATAAACTCTTCAAACGTTAAAAAATGGTATATTTCATTGCAAGAAGTCTACAACATCAATCAAGAAATGCAAGTCAACTTATTATTGATACAAGATACAAGAATGAGTATCTTAATCCTAAATTCCAACCATTGGAAATTAGATGTATAATTCAATATCTATACAAGCAGTGGAGACAGCTCAATGGTTAACTTAACATTAAAAAAGATGACTTCCATATACTCACATGATATAATGTTACATTTGAAATAAATGTTAAATTTGAAAATAAATGAATTGTAAGTAAACATGTATATATCTGTATATCTGTGTCATATATGTGTCACAAGAATATGTAAGAAGCAAGTAGAATGCATATAATATGTATAGTGTTGCTGTTTTTGTGTAAATTATGAAAGTATCATAAATTGCAAATGTGTGTTTATAAACATGCACATAATTGAGATGCATTGATATGTAAATATACAGGAAATACATTCATTGAAATTGCAGAGAATTTACAAAGTAATAAGAGAACAATCAATAAAAAATTCAACCTAGTAATGGGGGTGATGAACATAATGTTGTCTGGTGCGGAATCATATAATTATAATGTGAGTTGGCTGCTTTACAAGATCATGTTACACCATCTGTGTGGTGTTCTTATTAGTAGAGGCTTACAAACTAAACATATAATTATTTTCACATTTTATATGTGTTGTATATCCTTTACATCTATGTGTAGATTATACTTAAACTCTTTTGTATGATATTAAATACTAAGTATGAAGAACATTTTATTCAATACCCCATCATCTAATACATTTCTGTTATCTTTGTGTGTTTTTCAGTCAGAATGTAGAATATATAGTCCTCATGGATTTTGTACCAAAGAGTATTTACCAGTCTGTGGGACTGATGGCTATACTTATGGCAACAGATGTGCTTTCTGTAATGCATACAGGTAAGAATACAATTATAAATACAAGTTCTTTCTAAATAATGAATACTTAGCAGCAAAATCTTAGGTTTGTGTTATTGGTGTTCCATGAACATAATACACAGAAAAATATGACCTTACCAAACCAATGTGCTATGAAACACAAAGAAACATATGTACCTCCCTTTAATATTGTGAGTTTTGGAAGTGGCTTTTGCATTTGGGACTTATGAATATAGTTGTGTTGAGCATGGTGCAAACAAAGAAATCAGTTTGCTTAATTATTGGGAAATACTAATTGCAGATGTGTAAACATTATGAGATAATACCAAATCCCTAATGCTCAATGTGTATCTGCTATAGTCTGCAATCTATTGTGCTAGAAAGTGACTCCCTGAGAGAATCCTCTTATCCCTTAAGCTCCATGAAAGATTTTACATCACAAGACATTCTAGGATTCCTCCATCCAATATTTCTGTCCTTTCTGCTCTGTGATCAGATAGCTATGTGTCATGTAGAATTATTTCTTCTTTTATTTTATATGTCATGGTCTCAATGGCTTTTCCACTTAACAATCCTCTAATTGCCATGTCTTTCTCAAGGCCTTCTACGATTCCTACTTCTTTTCTTTTATGAGTCTGGGCAAGCTCCAAGACTAAGGCAGAGCTGAGACAGTAGAAAGGGCCCAGTACAGCCACAGTTGGAAATGTGAGGATGCTGGGAGCAGTCAGGTTTTAGTTGTTCATAGAAGGAGAAATTAATGTCCACAATTCAATGATTTTCTTTTGAAAATTACATAATACACTGCTCAAAGAGTTTGATGTCTTCTTTTAATAATTTCTTTAAACTTTTTGACCTCTTTCACTTTTTCTTTATAGACAAAGTCGTGGTTCCATTAAATTCAAACATGATGGTGAATGTTGAGTTTTTGATGGAGCTACATCTTCCTATGAATATTATTATGATCACAGTTTTGCACTGAAGTCTACAGTAGTTTGAAGATTTTGTCATCAGATTCTCATAGCCCTAGAAGATTGGGTGAATCTTTGTGTAAGACACAAGTTAGAAGGCTGGGCTGTCACCGCTCTGTTCACTTATGAGATCCTGCTATTTCAACATTTTATCTTCTATGGTCAAATACTTAATGAGACCCAAGAATCCAAAATTTTAGTATCTACATTCTGTAAACCAACAATTTAAAACAATCACTACCTTCATTGTAGTTCTTAATAAAATCTTAAATTGCACTCTTTCAAGTAAATCTTTTGTGGGATGGATTGACTGCCCAGTGGTTAGCAATGCTTGGCGATCTTGGAGAGAACCCAAGTTTGGTTTCCTGAACCCATGTTGGGTGACTTATTACCTCCATTTCTAGGGGGATCTCATACCATCTTCTTTCCACTCTGGATCCTTCACAAGCATGTTATACATGCACACACACACACACCACACACACACACACACACACTCACACACACATAAATGTAAAAGAAAATATATCATTTAAAAACAATGCTCTTTGCTTCTTTGGATAATGATGTAACTCAAACACATGCTCTTGACAAATAAATATGACAAGCTTGGAGGTAAAGTGCTAATTTTTAAATAGTATCTGAGGGAATGACTTTTTTTTTGGAAATAACTCTTGCCTCAAGAGTTGAACTTTTGTGGTCTGACCTTGCAATAATGTTGACCATATGCATCAGGACTATTTAATCTTAAACCATATTGTTCCTCTTCTTTGTGACCTTTCCATGACCCTGAGCCAGAGCTGAAAGCAGCCTTGAAATCAAATATGCACTAGAAAGATTGAAAGCAATATGTGGTTCTACATAGAAAATATATATTTTTAGTCAAGTGGTATTGTGGGTTTCAAAAGGAAACACCTTTTGAAACCTCTTGAAATGCCTTGCCTCTTTAATCATTTATAGCCACTCTATAGTGTACCTAAACACACAAATATAAGAATATGTATTACCGTGTGTGTGTGTGTGTGTGTGTGTGTGTGTGTGTGTGTGATTACTATATGATGTGTGATATGAAAGTTAATATTAGTAACAGAGATTGAAAAAAAGGAACCCATGCTAAAGGAACCCATGTTTGCCTCTGCTGAAATCACTGGGGAAAGCCAGAATAGCCAGCAAATGACTGCTAATGAAATCAACATACCTTGTGAATAATATTTGTTTTGATTTAAGACATTAGGCCCTGTGAATAGACAAATCAAACAGACAAGCCAGCAAAAATGGAAGTTAAAAGAATCCATATTCCTGGAAATCAGTATGGCAGTTTCTCAGAAAATTAGGAATCGAACTACTTCAAGACCCAGCCATTCCACTCTTGGGCATATACCCAAGGAATGCTGATTCATACCATAAAGATACATGCTCAACTATGTTCATAGCAGCACTATTTGTAATAGCCAGAACCTGGAAACAACCTAGATGCCTGTCAATGGAAGAATGGATGAAAAAAATGTGGTACATATACACAATGGAGTACTACTCATCAGAGAAAAACGATGAAAACATGAAATTTGCAGGCAAATGGATGGAACTAGAAAAAATCATCCTGAGTGAGGTAACCCAAACCCAGAAAGACAGTCATGGTATGTACTCACTCATATAAGTGGATTCTAGATATAAAATAAAGAACAATCAGACTACAACCCACAGAACCATGGAGGCTATATATATAGCATGGAAGTCTCTAGGACGACTGTGGCTTATAATAAATTTCGGTTTTACTCAATTACTGAGCAAACCTCAATGAAACATCTCACTATTAAGATAAGAATACATACTCTATCAAGCTGATAATAGAAAAATTAATTAATTAATTTTAAAAAAGAAAAAGAAAAGAAAAAATTTGAAATATTAAACAAACAAACAAACAAACAAACATTTTACTAAAGTTAAAAAAAGGGAGAACTAGGGACTCATCATTCCTCTCCACATTCTATTCTTTCCCTTGTTTTATATATTTTAAATTTTTTTATCGGTCGGTGGATTCTGCTGGAGGATCCGATGCAGATAAGCACTGGAGGGCTCCTGTTGCAAATCACCCTCTGGAACGATGGAAGGATCTTTCTACTAGCACGTGGAGGAGACCCGATCTAGTGTTAGTGTGGGCCTGGAGTTTGGTTTATGTCTTTCATCAGGACAATGAGATTTCCCCTTTGGATTCCTGAGCACTGAACGCTCACACTGTGGCTGCTGCTGAAGCCCAACATGACAGAGACCTAATGGGTCTCCATGAAAAAATCTACCCTTATGATGCCAATGGAGATTGAGAGCCCAATACAGCCAGCTTTGGCAAGCATTAATGTTAGCCTAGGAACTGTAGCCATGAGATTGGATTCTCCAGAAGAGCTGCCAGCTAAAGTCATGCTGGAATCAAAAAAACGGGCCTTGGCAGTTCGTGTTCCTGGAGTTGTATCCATGCTAGCGGATGTCCACACAATCCAGAAGAGAATCTGACATTGCTGCTGCTGCTGTTGCTGTTATAACAATGGTGCACACTGCTGCTACTGTTTCTGGGATTACCATTTCATAGTTGCTTACTACAGCTAGCACTGTGGAGACCCTGGCAACAAAAGTAGCTACCACAGTTAGTTAATTTTTCATTCTATTGGGCATGATAAATTTAATTCAGTAGTTATATACATCTCGATTGGCTTTGAAAATTATAAACTTATAAACACAAGTTCCAGTTGCTTTTGGGGTACTATCTTACAAGGACTCCAACATACAGTATGGCTCATTAAGGAAGGGAATGGCTCAGCTGCCTTTAGCCTACTGGCTATGGGTGAGATAGGACCTCTGTTGGTCTTTTCTGTATGGAACACACAGATTGCAGGCCCAGTGCCACTTTGAGATTTTTGGCAGCAATTAACCATGTATCTCACATGCTTGATCTGGTATGATAATGAGTATTCAGAGACGGGTAATACCTGGAGGGCACTCACCAACCTAAGACAGAGCACCTGTGTGGCCTGGGCAGGCGTCTCCATGACGGGTAAGGTGACCTGCTGACGTCCCATGCAACCCAAGTCAGAAGCTCATTTTTTAATAAAAGGGGGACCTGCAGGTCCCTGGCCCACGTTTTGGGTAACTGTTGCCTTGCTTGCAGACCTTGACCTAGATATCCTCCCAATGCTAATTCCCTGCCAGATTCCACCCTCTTGAATGCTTAAGGGAAGTTCCTTGTCTGTGTATCCTGAATAATGGGCGTTAACAGCTTAGATGCAAGATTGTAAAACATCAGTAGTGAACTTCTGCCCTCTGGGGTCCTCCCACTGTGCTGTAAGCCTGTATTTAACCTCCTACCCCTTTCAAGAAATGACATTCGACATTTAAAATTTAAATATATATATATATATATATATATATATATATATTCATTCAAATATATATATATATATTTGAATGAATACTGGTAATGTTATCTATGAATACCACAAATGTGATTAATATCATGAGTGTAAGTAATGAATATCATGAGTGATGAGTGTAATTTAAAAAAAAAAGAATCCCTATTCCTTTTGTACACCAGGTTTAATGTACTCTTCAATAAATAGGGGGCAATGACTTTGCTGAGGGCACATGGAAGATACAGAAGCAAAAAAAAAAATCATCTACGGTTTGCTCTTGATAGAAATTATACACAGAGGAAGAGGCCATTATTTAATATAGCACCATTAAGTTGGTGCCACATCCAAAGGTGGGCCTTTTCCTTCTATACTCAGAGAATCAGCCTAGGAAATTCTTTGGCAAAGGGAGACTCAGATGTGCAAATCAGTATGCTTTCACTCTATAACTACTACTTTTTAAAAACTTAAACCATAGTTTAGATATTATGAAAGCGAACAACAGTGTATTAAACTTTTAAATGCTTACCATTAAAAGCCTACCTTTTTAATAGCACAGTAATATTCATTATGTAAATGTACCATTCTCAACATTTCTGTTAGCCCTTTCTATACTTTAATCCATGTCTGTCAGTTGGATAAAGGGACATCTAGGTTGTTCCTAGTTTCTGGCTATTACGAATAAAGCTGCTTTGAACATAGCTAAGCTAAGTATCAAGGTCAGTTCAAGGGGGTGGGGACAATGGATCCCCATGGGAATTGCAGATAGAATGGACATCTAGGGTAGAGGATTGGTGGGGTGGATAGGAACAGGTTGGGGGAGAATGGAGGGACAGAGTTCTTGGAGAGTAAACTGAAATTGGGTGCATCTCCGGGATGAGCTTGAAACCTCAGGAATCTACAAAGGTGACTGATGGGTTCACAACATGCCCCCATGGTGGGCATGTTTGCGCATGCCCGGCGGACCTAGACACTTCCGCCTAGCCAGTTCCAGGTTAAAATAGCCATTTCCAGGTCAAGGTGTCTTGCGTTACCAGGACCCCATGGCTTTGCATGGTTGTGTAGGAGCACGCAATACAACCATGTGATCTACGCATGTATGGAGTAGCCACATCGACCTGTGTATGCGTGTGCCACCCAGCCTTTATAAACCGGTGCCATATTTCCAGCTTTCTTCTTCTCCTCCTTCTTCTTTTTCTCCACATACATGTCTCTTCTATAGGCCTGAGCACTTGTTTGTCCTTATCTCTTATCTTAATAAAACTCTCCTTAGGGGATTCTGTCATGTTTCGTGACATCTCCTCGCAGAGTAAGAGCGCTGCTAAATAACTAACATCTAGTGGCGAGACCAAGCAGGCACTTCCAGGCGCCCTGCGCCTGGAAATCAGTACACTGGGGATTGCTACACAGAAACCAGGGACTCTGTTTTGTATGCAACAGACCGCTCTCCATTTGCCTGGCCACACTAAACTCCATCCAACACTGCTTCTCTGATTGGTGAGTCCCCCACTTTTCGGCAAGCATAAACAGTTTCCTGAATCTGTGAGAATGACCATTGAGTGTCCTGCGCCTCACTAAATATTCTTGAAACCGGGGTAACCCCTGGCTATGGTCTTTATTAGCTACGGTTGGCCTCTATTGCAGGCCTAAATTTCTAGCCATCTCCCACATCTGCAGCCTGAGATATTCCTCGTGGTTTGACCACCACCATTTGGTGCATCCTGGGGGCTGTGTGAGGGAGACACGTTCTTCTGGCTTGACGAAGCGGTAGACACTGTCTGGATTCGATTAGCAGCCTGTGCCCAGTATCCATCCTTGGCCTTGGGGACGCCTGGGGCCTTGGCTCCAGAGCACTTTTTTTTTTTTTTTTTTTTTTTTTATTTTTCTGCCTCTCTGCTGCAGACATGGGAAACAAGGCTTTCAACCCTATTAGTACTTCCTCTCCCTTAGGCTGTCTTCTTGAAGCTTTAAAACCTCTCGGCTTAATGCCTTACATAAAGATTCCTAAGCTGATCCGTCTCTGTACTAAGAAATGGCCCAAATATGCTTTACAAAATAACAAAAAATGGCCGCCGAGTGGCTCCTTAGATCCCAATATTTTACGGGAGTTCTCTAATTTCTGTCAGCGAGCAGGCAAATGGAAAGAGTTGCTTTCTACTTTCTGAGTGCTAAACCGTCTCTTCTAGATTCCTTCTCTCCTGCTCATATGCTCCTAGCTATGCCTAAACTGGGGGATTCTCTGACTCCGGAATCTCTGGCTCTAGATCTTGCTAACAAACCTCCACCTATTCGACCTCCGGCTCCCACCCCTACTCCTAGGGCGATTGCTCCTTCAGCTCCTCTTCCAGACTCTTCTCCTTCTAAAGCTGATCTTCCTTTGGCAGCAGCTGCTTCTCCCTCGGCAGTGGTTGTTTCCAAAGGCCCTGCCCTGGCTCCAACCTTCACCCCTCCTACCACCCATTCTCAAACTGCTAAATTGTCTGATTCCAGCCATCCAAACCCTTCCACTGTTCTCCCTTTGTGAGAGGTGGCTGGTGTGGATGGACTGATTAATGTTCATGTTCCATTCTCTCTAGCAGAACTCTCTCAGATAGAAACTAAGCTGGGTTCTTATACTTCTAATTCTGCTTCCTTTATTAAACAGTTTCAATATATAACTCAATCTTATAGTCTCACCTTTCATGATATATACATGATACTTTCTAATAATTTACTTCCTGAGGAGCACAGGTGGGTATGGGAACAGGCTAGGACCCATGCAGATGAAATTCACCAGACTAACCTTTCACATCCCCCAGGAGCTGAGGCAGTTCCTGACTAAGAACCACACTGGGACTATAACACCCAGGGTGGCTGTCTAGCCAGAGATAGGTTTATTACCTGTCCCCTGACAGGCCTCCGTAAGGCTGCCCTGAAACCAGTAAACTATGAAAAACTAAAAATGGTAATTCAGGATAAGGATGAAAATCCGTCTCACTTCTTAGAGCAGCTCACCAAGGTTCTATTTCAGTTCACTAGCTTAGACCCGGAGACCCCTGAGGGCAGGCAGCTGCTAATGACCCACTTTGTCTCACAGAGCTTCCCCGACATTAGGGATAAACTTAAACGTTTGGAGAACGGCCCTCTGACTCCACAGGCAGATGTGCTGGCGATAGCATTTAAGGTGTACCATGGGAAGAGATGAGAAGGCCCAGAAAAGGAACTGCCAGATGCTGGCAAGCACCATCCCCAAAAGCTGTCTGGTCCCTGTTTCAAGTGCAGGAAAGAAGGCCATTGGGCCCGGGATTGCACCACCGCCCCACGAAGGGCACTGACAAGGCCTTGTCCAAAATGTTGCCAAAAGGGTCACTGGTCAGCTGACTGTCGTAATGTCCCAAGCGACATAGGAACACCAGACGAAGACCACCCTCCGGCTGACTTTCTAGGGTTGGCTACAGGGAGGACTGACACTGCCTGGTTCCCACCCTGGCCACTCCTATTTTACACAGGGAACCAAGGGTAATAGTAAAAGTAAATGGGCACCCCATCTTGTTCCTTTTGGACACCGGAGCTACCTACTCTGTCCTGAGAGAGTCTGGGGGGCCTACCTCTCATGCTCGTCTCCCTATTGTCAGGGTTGGGAGCCTTACATACCTCATCAGACACCACCACTTAATTGCATTTTCAGAGGCATCCCTCTCACACACACATTCTTAGTGTGGTGCCAAGCTGCCCTGTACCTTTAATGGAGAGGGATCTTCTAGCTAAGGTAGGAGCGTCCATTTCTTTTGCTCCACACATTTGCCTCATCCCAGATGCCCAGCAGCTCCCCTCCTCCTTCTCCTAGCCACTCACTCTACTGACTCTAACAGTTCTTTTCCCTTTCCAGCCTCTCAGGTAGACCCAAAAGTTTGAAATACCCAAAACCCTTCTATTGCTAGATACCATCAGCCTATTATTATCCAGCTACAAGATCCTGCCAGATATATCACCCAAGCTCAGTACTCTCTCTCACTCCAGAGCCTAAGAGGACTTAAGCCTATCATTTCTGACCTTCTCAGGAAAAAGCTGCTCCACCTAACATCTTCACCTTTTAACACCCCCATACTTGCAGTTAGAAAGTCTAATGGAACCTACCGCCTGGTTCAAGACCTCTGGCTCATTAACTCTGCAGTGGTTCCTCTCCATCCTGTAGTGCCTAATCTTTATACTCTCCTGTCCATTATTTCTTCAGGAACCTCTCACTTCTCAGTTCTGGATCTCAAAGATGCCTTATTTTCTATTCCTCTCAGTCCTCAGTCTCAAAATATCTTTGATTTCACCTGGACTGACCCTGACACTCACTGGTCCACACAACTGACCTGGACTGTTTTGCCACAGGGATTCAGAGACAGTCCACACCTATTTGGTCAGGCTCTGGCCTCTGACCTGCTTTCTCTGTCTCTCCCTGGCTCTAAACTAATGCAGTATGTAGACGATATTTTACTCTGTAGTCCATCCTTACAGGTTAGCCAAACTAACACCTCTGCTCTCTTAAATTTCTTATCCAGTCGAGATTACAGGGTATCTCCTTCTAAAGTTCAGCTGTCAACTCCCCAGGTCACCTATTTGGGTCTATCCATTACTCCAACTCACACGGCTGTTACTATGGACAAAAAGTGTCTAATCCAGTCCCTTACAGTCCCTTCTACTAAACAGAAGATTCTGTCTTTCCTAGGAATAGCTGGCTTCCTATGGTCTTGGGTTCCATCTTTTTCTCTCCTTGCTTGCCCCTTATATGAGGCAGCTAAGGGCTCGCCACATGAGCCTCTCCTCCATCCTGTCACTAAACCTTTCCAAAAGCTCAACAGGCCCTTCTTCTGGCCCCAATGCTTCATCTCCCAGACTTAACGCATCCCTTCTCCCTCTATGCAGCAGAGAAGGAGGGATTTGCCCTGGGAACTCTAGGGCATCAGCTGGGACCCTCCTTTGCACCTGTAGCCTATCTGTCAAAGAAGCTAGACCTTACCAGTCAGGGCTGGGCACCTTGCATCCATGCCTTAGCAGCTGCAGAGCTCCTTATTTGGGAATCAAAAAAGCTAAACTTTGGGTCATCCATTACTGTTTTCTCTCATCATAATCTGTCCCATCTTTTAACTTATAAAGGCTTACAAACTTTACCTCCTTCCTGGGTTCTTTCTCTCCAGGTGGCATTACTAGAGGATGCCACACTTACTTTCTGGACTTGTCTACCTCTTAATATTTCAAGCCTCCTCCCTCAACCTAATGCCGACTATTCTCCTTCTCATTCCTGCACTGAAACCTTAGAGGAACTGTTACCTCACCCTTCACACATACAGGAGGGCACATTGCCTCAGGCGTCTTATACCTGGTACACAGATGGCAGCTCCTTTTTATATGAAGGGACCCATAAAGCAGGTTATGCCATAGTGTCAGATACTGAGATAATAGAGGCACAGGCATTACCCACACATACCACTAACCAACAGGCTGAGCTGATAACTCTCACCTGTGCCTTCCAATTGGCACAGGGACAATCTCTAAATGTTTACACAGACTCCAAATATACTTTTCATATCCTCCTGTCCCACACTGCTATTTGGAGGGAATGTGGCCTTCTCACAGCAAAAGGGGGATCAATATCTAACTCAGGCCAAATAATGGCCATGCTAGAGGCTTCCCACCTCTCCAAAGCTATAGGAATTTTCCACTGCTGGTCTCATCAGACTGATAGCTCCATCATCTCTAGGGGAAACAACCGGGCTGACCAGGCAGCCAGGACAGTGGACCTCCAGGGCCAAGTCTCACCTTACCCACCACAGGGAATCCATACAGTACAGTCTACACCCTCACAGGGAACTCCAGACACTAGACAAATTCTTTCCTATCTACACTAGCTCTTTCATCCTAATAAACTTGTTCTGTCTCAATTCGTAAAAGCTTACCTGCAGCCCACCTCTGAGGACTTAATGGTTCTTAAGAACCTATTACTGCCTCTTGTGAGATCTGCCAAAAAACAGATCCCAATAGCAAGTATAGGAGTCAGCCTTTTGCTACCCACCAGGCTAGCAGTTCCCTTCCAGGGACTGATTGGCAGCTCGATTTTACCCAATATGCCCACTGTCAGGAAAGTTAAATATCTCCTCGTGATGGTACACTCATTTTCAAATTGGGTGGAGGCATACCCGATTTCTAATAAGAGGACTCAGACAGTTGCAGACCTCCTTCTCCGAGAAATTATTCCCCGGTTTGGGGTTCCTGCTTCTCTTCAGTCTGACAATGGCCCAGAGTTCACCTCTCAGACTTCTCAGACACTAGATAAGGCTCTTAACATTCCTTGGCATTTTCATACCCCATACCATCCTTAATCCTCAGGAAAGGTGGAGTGCATCAACCAGGCATCCAGGACAGCGGCCCTCCGGGGCCAAGTCTCACCTCACTCACTACAGGGAATCCATACATTACAGCCTACACCCTCACAGGCATTTAAAAACTATTCTTACTAAGATGTCACAGGAACTTCATCTTGACTGGGTAAGATTATTGCCTCTAGCTCTTCTCAGGCTCAGGGCTCTTCCTAAAAAGTCTCTTTCAATTTCTCCATTTGAACTAATGTATGGAAGGAAGGCCAGTTCTAACACCAAGTCTTTTATCCAACCTTCCAACTGTTCCAGATAGCCTGTTAACTCCCCTTTTATGTCACCTAAGTCAAGGTCAATTCCTTGTTGACTCCATACACATACAGCTGCCTTCAAAACGTCAAGGGTTTTTTTCCTCACTGGCTCCACCTGTCTCATCTAAAACCTTTTATCTCACCTCCATCCAGGAAAAATCTCTCTTCATATACAGTGAAACAAACAGGGCCTTGTACTCTCAAGCTCCAGAGGACATCAGGATCCACTGCCTTGTCACCAATTCCAGAGGAATAAGGTATCACCCCTTCCTTTCCCAACTAGGGCCACACAAAGCCGGAGGCAAAAAGGGCCATCAAAAATATCCAGGCGGTAAGGAAAAATATAATACAACAATCTATCATTGTTCAATAGTCAGTAACTGAGCACCTGCATTCCCTAAATGCTAAACTAATAAAGGAAACAGGTGCCTTAAATAAACTACCTCTAATAAGGCTTGTCTCAGATAAAAATTAAGCAGAGTACTAAGGCCAGATCTACCTCAGATAAATGCCAACTCCAAAAGTAAAATAATAATGATTCTTTTTTCTCTTAGCCTTTTCTATGTAAACAGTATCTTGTCAAACAGAAGGTTCTCAGCCACAGCATGGATGGACAGCTGCAGAACAAGGGGACAGCAGAATGTTATTCCAGGACCGCCCCCACCATCATCCCAGGACTTCACAAACTCCCCTCCCCTTTTCCCCCAAGAGCCGACCAATGCCCACTATTCAGCTGGAAGCAGTCTTTGAGAGAAACATCGCCCCATATCCACTTAACCACAATTTTTTTTTTCTTTTTTAAAAAAGAAGAGTCAGGGATGATGGATTCACAACATGCCCCCACGACTGGGCAGCCATATTGACCTGTGTACTTGTGGGCCACCCAGCCTTTATAAGCCGGCACCATATTCCAGGCTTTCTCCTTCTCCTTCTCTCCTTCTCCTTTTCTTCTCCTTCTCTCCTTCTCTCCTTCTCCTTCTCTCCTTCTCCTTCTCCTTCTTTCCTTCTCTCCTTCTCTCCTTCTCTCCTTCTCTCCTTCTTCTTCTCCTTCTCCACACACATGTCTCTTCTGCAAGCCCGAGCACTTGTCTGTCCTTTTCTCTTATCTTAATAAAACTCTTGTTAGTGGATTCTGTTGTGTTTCGTGACATTTCCTTGCAGGGTAAGAGTGCCACTAACTAACAGTGACCCTAGCTAAGACTTGTAGCAGTAGGAAATACAGAACTGAACTCTCCATTGTTGGGGAATATTATTTTAAGATGTGTTACTTTTGTTTATGTTGCATTGTTTAACTCTGTGAAGCTGTGTTATTGTGCTTCTCATAAACCATATGATGGTTTATTAAGAACTGAATGGCAAATAGTAAGTCAGGAGAAAGGATAGGCGGGGCTGGCAGGCAGAGAGAATATATAGAGGGAAAAATCTGGGAGAAGAGAAAAATAAGTAGCCAGAGAAGGAGGAGAACTCCAGGGGTCAGCTGCCTAGATACACAGCATCCATGGTGTAAGAGTAAGATTTTCAGAAGTAAGAGAACAGGAAATGTGTGGTGGGCCACACAAACATATTATAGAGATTCAGCTGTGTATTAAAGGTATACTTTGACCAGCCAAAGGTCTGTCAAAAGCCAAGCTGTGAAGGGGCCCCAAAATAGCTTGACCACACAGCAGCCATGACAGGCTTAGAGGCCTAGACACAGCTTCTATCTATGACAGGCTTAATGGCAGGCCACACCCAGATCCAGGAAAGCCTTAAGCTGATACCACCCAGGGATTTACCTAGGGGTGAGGAAGTACCTGACATCCCAAACATTCCAACCATTAGATAAGGTGACCAGATGTCCTTGAGTCTAGCACACACCTATTTTTTGTTTTACAGATACCCCTTGACAACTGTCAGCCAATCAGCATCCTGGACCTTGGAAATCCCCTCACCCCAACATCTGCTATGACAAAAACTCTGCCCCACCCTAGTTCAGGGCGCTTTGCTCTCACCACTGTGTTGTACAGACAGAGGGACCAGGCTCTGGAGCTTGAAATAAAGGCTCTTTGCTTTTACATGCGGGATTTCGTCTCCATGGTGGTCTTTTGGGGGTCTCTGAGATCTGGGCATAACACAAGCCATTTATTATAAATATTTGGTGTTATCCAGCTTTTAATATTTCATCTGTCTTCTGCTATGAAATTCTTACATGCCCAAATATTCCCAGATGAATTGGCAAACAATTCAGCTCCTCAGACCTGCTGAACTTCTAGGTAACTAACTCCCCAGCTGAGCCTAGGAGACAAACTGGCTGGAGACACATAGCTTTGTTTCTTGTGCAAATGAAGCTCAGACCATTCCATTGCCTTGAGCCCTAGTGGCTTTCCAGAGCAATTGCCCGAGAACAAAAGATGTTTTTACATATCAAGGTGCAAGGTAGGGTGGAGCAACATTCCTCAGGAGGTAGAGAACCACATGGCCAGGGGAGGAAGGAACAGGAGTTTTCTGTGGAGACACACAGAATGGAATGACCAGGGAGAAAAAAACACAGAGGTAATGTAGATGGTAAGGCAGAACTCTTATAGAGTTCATCAGAGTCAGGAATAGAAAGCGAGTAGAGATGTAGGTAGAAGAGACAGAGGGCAAAGATGAGGTGGGAAGCGTAAGAGCTTAGTTGTTAGCAGGACTTTGAGGGAACAGTGAAAGAGAGGACAAAGAGGAACTGAAGCTATGGAGACAGGATTTCATCCCAGAGAAATAAAGTAGATGCATAAGGAGCTTGGTGTATCTAGATTTATTCTTGTCCTGAATGCCTGACAGAGCTGTAGCTGAATAGATGGAGTTTTATCTTAGAGGAATAAAGTTAATTGATATAAGAACATAGTGTATGTAGATTTTCTTTTCCCTCAGATATTCCTTGCTGGATATAGCAGTTTCCCTGGACTCTGGACATCCATAGAAAAGCCCAGAGGCTTAAGTGTGACAGGATAATTTAAGAACTAAAGAAAGATGGCAAGCAACAAGCCAAAGTAAGGCCAGGCATTTATAATTAAATATAAGTTTCTGTGTATGTTTTTTTTTTTTTTTTTTTTTGAGCTGAGTGGCAAGTTCCCCAAAAGAGCCAAAAACCAAACAATAGCTGTTAGTTTTTTAGCTGCGTTGTGTTCTTACCCTGCAAGGAAGTGTCACGAAACACGACAGAATCCGCTTATAAGAGTTTATTAGAGATACAGGGAAAGAGTGCGCAGGCCTGTGGGAGAGACACGTGCATGGAGAAGAGGAAGAGGAGAAGAGAGAAGGCCGGGAATATGGCGCTCCGCTTTAAAAACCGGCTGGGGGTGTGGCCAGGTCACGTCACTACTCCACGCATGTGCGTAGATCACATGGTCACGTTGCATGCTTACGTAGCCATGTAACGTCACGGATTCTGGTCACGCGAGATGCCTTGACCGGAACTTGCTAGGCGGAGGTGTCTGGCCTGACCGGAATTGGCTAGGCGGAAGTGTCTGCCTGGTAAATGCAACCGTTGGGGGGGGAGGCGTGTTGTGAACCCTTCATTCTCGACTCTTTTATTTTTAAAAAAAGAAAAAATTGTGGTTGACTGGGTACGGGGGCGATGTTTCTCTCAAAGACTGCTTCCAGCTGAATAGTGGGCATTGGTTGGCTCTTGGGGGGGTGAGGGGTATCTTGTGAAGTCCAGGGATGAGGCTGTCTCCTGGTTCTGCGGCTGTCCATCCGTGCTGCTGCTGGGGACCTCCCATTTAACAAGATACTGTTGACATAGAGAGAGCTTAGAGAGAAAGAATCGTTATTATTTTATTTTGGAGTTGGCATTTGTCTGAGGTAGATTTGGCCTGCCCAGATAGAGGCATGTGACATTTACCTGAGGTAGATCTGGTCTTAGTACTCTGCTTAATTTCTATCTGAGACAAGCCTCATTAGAGGTAGTTCATTTAAGGCACCTGTTTTCCTCAGGCAAGCCTTGCTGGAGGTAGTTTATTTAAGGCACCTGTTTCCCTTATTAGGTTAGCACTTGGGAAACACAGGTGATCAGTTGCTGAGTATTGAACAATGATAAATTATTGTATTACATTATTCCTTACCGCCTGGATATTTTTGATGGTCCTTTTGCCTCTGGCTCTGTGTGGCCCTGGTTGGAAAAGGAAGGGGTGATACCTTATTCCTCTGGAATTGGTGACAAGGCAGTGGATCCTGATGTCCTCTGGAGCTTGAGAGTGAGAGGCCCTGTTTGTTTCACTGTATATGAAGAGAGATTTTTCTGGGATGGAGGTGAGATAAAAGGTTTTAGGTGAGACAGGTGGACCCAGTGAGGAAAGCCCTCGAGTTTAGCAGCTGTAGGGGTTACAAGAATTACTTTGAAGGGTCCCTGCCACTTAGGGAAATGACCTGGAGGAGAGAGAAGAACCTGATCTCCAGTGTGTATTGGAGATGGGCAAGGATTGTCACACAGCTGAGGCAGTGAACAGTCCGCATAGCTCCATAGAATAGACCTTAGGTGACATAAAAGAGGAGTTAACAGGCAATCTGGAACAGTTGGAGGCTTGGAAAAAAGACCTGGTATTAGAACTGGTCTGAGGAGATATTTAATTTTTCCTGATGGTGGGCATATGGGTAAAATTGAGCTGTAGCCCTGGGGAGGTGGGAAGCCTCCAGCATGGCCATTATATGGCCTGAGTTAGATACGGATCCCCCTTTTGATGTGAGAAGTCCACGCTCCCTCCAAATAGCAGCGTGGGACAGGAGGATATTTGGAGTCTGTAGAGTTAGTGGCTAGGAGAAGGAGGAGAGCTGCTGGCATGTCTGGGATGAGGCGAATGTGTGGAGCGAAAAGAAATGGACGCTCCTACCTTAGCTAGGAGATCCCTCCCCATTAAAGGTACAGGGAAACTTGGCACCACTAAGAATGTATGTGTGAGAGGGATGCCTCTGAAAATACAATTAAATGGCGGTGTCTGCTGAGGTAGATAAGGCTGTCCCCTGTACCCGACAATAAAGGAGAGGTGGCATCCCAAAACTCCCAGGACTGAGTCAATGGCTCTGGTGTCCAGAAGGAAAGAAACGGATCGCTTCCCTGCTGCGTTCTGGGTTCCCTGTCATGTCTGTAGCCAAGCCTAGGTCTGTTGGAGGTCTTAGCTTGATGTACCCATGCATCTTGGTGCCTGGGGGCAGTCAGCTGACTCTGTCTTTCTAGGCGGCACTTTTAACGAGGCTGTTGATGGCCTGGCAGGGCATTCGGTAGCCCGTGGCCTTTTCCTCATTTAAAACAGGGACCCAACAGCTTTTGGAAGTCAGCGAGTGCCAGCACTTGGCAATTTTGTTTTCGGGCTTTTATCTCTTCCCTGGCACACCTTAAATGCCACAGGTGACTCTTTTGCCTGTGGGGTCAGGAGCCTTGCTCTCCAGATGCTTAAGTTTTAGTCAGGTAGGTCTGGGGAACAAGAGACAGATTTTCATCCTTATCCTGAATTATTTACTGGTTTTAGGGCAGCCTTACGGAGGCCTGTCAGGAGACAGGTAATAAACCTATCTCTGGCTAGTCAGCCACTCTGGGTGTTGGAGTCCCAGTGTGGCTCCTGGTCAGGAACCGCCTCGGCTTCTGGGGGGTGTGAAAGGTTAGTTTGAGGAATTTCGTCTGCATGAGTCCTAGCCTGCTCCCATACCCGCCTGCGCTCCTCCGGGAGTAAATTATTAGAATATATATATATATATATATATATATATATATATATATATATATATACATATCATGAAAGGTGAGACTATAAAATTGAGTTATATATTGAAATTTTTTAATAAAGGAAGCAGAATTAGACGTATAAGAACCCAGCTTACTTTCTATCTGAGAGAGCTCTGCTAGAGAGAATGGAACATGAACTTTAACCAGTCCATCCACACCCGCCACCTCTCACAAAGGGAGAACAGTGGAAGGTTCTGGATGGCTGGAATCAGCCGATTTAGCAGCTCGAGAGTGGGTGGTAGGGGGAGTGAAGGTTGGAGCCAGGGCAGGGCTTTTGGAAGCAGCCGCTGCCGAGGAAGAAACAGCCTTAGAAGAGGAAGAGTCTGGAGCGGAAGGAACAGTTGTTCTAGGAGTTGGAGCCGGAGGTCGGATAGGTAGAGGTTCATTAGCAGGGTCTAAAGTTAGAGAGTCCGGAGTCAGAGAATCCTCCGGTTCAGGCATAGCTAACATCATATGAGCAGGAGAGAAGGAAACGAGAAGAGACAGTTTAGCATTGAGAAAGAAGAAAGCAACTCTTTCCATTTGCCTGAACGCCGACAGTGATTGGATAGCTCCCGTGAAATATCGGGATCTAAGGAGCCGCTCGGCGGCTCTTGTTATTTTTTTAAAGCATACTTTGGCCACTTTTTTGAACATCAACAAGACAGTCTAACGGAGAGGAAGGACTAACAGGGTTGGAAGCCTTGTTTCCCATGTCTGCAGCAGAGGCAGAAAAATAAAAAATAAACGTGATCCGGAGCCAAGGCCCCAGGCGTCCCCAAGGCCAAGGGCGGATACTGGGCGCAGGCTGCTCCTTGACTCGTCAGCCACAGAAGCAGGGGCCCCCTCCACGGTGAGGAAAGGATTCCCCGGGAATCCAGACAGCGTTTGCCCCTTCGTCAAGGAGATGGACGTGCCGGCCTCACGTGGCTCCCAGGACGCACCAACGGTCGTGGCCCTAACTCGAGAAATATCTCAGGCTGCAGACGTGGGAGACGGCTAGAAAAGTTAGGCCTGCGATAGGGGCCGACCGTAGCCAATGAAGACCGTGGTCGGGGGTTCCCCCGGTCTCAACGGTCGTTCTCACAGATTCAGGAAACTGTTTACGCTGGCCGAAAAATGGGGGAACTCACCAATCCAAGAAAGCGGTGTTGGATGCAATTTGGATGCGATTCAGGCGAATGGAGAGCGGTCTGTCGCGTACGGAGCAGATTCCCCGGTTCGTGGGTTTCCAGGCGCAGAGCACCCGGGAGCGCCCGCTCGGTTTCGGCACCAAAATGTTAGTTTTTTAGCTGCGTTGTGTTCTTACCCTGCAAGGAAGTGTCACGAAACACGACAGAATCCGCTTATAAGAGTTTATTAGAGATACAGGGATAGAGTGCGCAGGCCTGTGGGAGAGACACGTGCATGGAGAAGAGGAAGAGGAGAAGAGAATATGGCGCTCCACTTTAAAAACTGGCTGGGGGTGTGGCCAGGTCACGTCACTACTCCACGCATGTGCGTAGATCACATGGTCACGTTGCATGCTTACGTAGCCATGTAACGTCACGGATTCTGGTCACGCGAGATGCCTTGACCGGAACTTGCTAGGCGGAGGTGTCTGGCCTGATCGGAATTGGCTAGGCGGAAGTGTCTGCCTGGTAAATGCAACCGTTGGGGGGGGAGGCGTGTTGTGAACCCTTCAATAGCAACATTATGATCTATCAACTTGGAGCTCAGATATCCATCTAGAGCTTGAGAAATCTCTTTTTTTTCCTTGTCTTTTTATTAAGAGATTTTCTATTCATTTTACATATCAACCACAGATTCCCCTGTCTTCCCTCCTCCCATCCCCAGCCTCTCCCCCCAACCAGCCTCCCATTCCCACCTCCTCCAAGGCACGGGAGTCAGCAGAGCCTGGTATATTCAGATGAGGCAGGTCCAGTCCCCTCCTCCCTGAACCAAGGCTGAGCAAAGTGTCTCAGCATAGGCACTAGGTTCCAAAAAGCTGGCTCATGCACTGAGGACAGGTCCCAGTCTCACTGCTTGGGGGGCCCCCTAAACAGTTCAAGCTAAATAACTGTCTCACTTATCCAGAGGGCCTGGTCCAGTTCCATGGGGGTTTCTCAGCTATTGGATCACAGTTCATGTGTTTCCACTAGTTTGTGCTGCAGGCCACAGGAATATATCGTGAGAACTCAGCTGGTTATGGCAAAGTCACTACCTAGAGGAATCAGGGAATTCCTCCAGAGGAAGCCAAATCCCAAGGAGTTTTTGGTGTTACGTGGCTTGTTGTATATCAGCTGTCTTCTGTTATAAAAATCATGTGTGCCTTCGTAGTTTCCCAATTGACTTTTCCCTAAGAAGGGCTAACAGTGTGGACTGATCACTCTTAGGACATACACATTCCAGGTATTTGGAGAACAGCCTCAGGAAAGGCTTTCTCTGGAATCAGATAACTCCCTTGGCCACTTTCAAGGACTAGCAGTAATAACAGTCCACATGCAAGTCTCCTGATTTAAGACAAATTCCACAAGGAGACACCGCCTAGGTCAGATGGATGTTCAGTAACAGCTTTATACAATTTAGCTCAGACCCTCTGAAGGGTTCACAACACGCCCCCACGGTTGCATATACCAGGCAGACACTTCCGCCTAGCCAATTCCAGGTCAGGATAGGCATTTCTGGGTCAGGGCGTCTCTCATAACCAGGATACTGGGCGGACCTGGACACCTCCGCCTAGCAAGTTCCCGGTCGAGGCGTCTCGCGTAACCAGGATCCTTGACGTTACATGGCCACATAAGCGCACAACGTGACCATGTGATCTACGCACATGCGTGGAGTAGTGACGTGACCTGGCCACGCCCCCAGCCGGTTTTAAAGCAGAGTGCCATGTTCCCAGTTCCCTCTTCTCCACGCACGTGTCTCTCCCACAGACCTGTGTACTCTCTATCCCTTTATCTCTAATAAATAATTATAAGCGGATTCTGTCGTGTTTCGTGACACTTCCTTGCAGGGTAAGAACACAACACAGCTAAATAACTAACACCCTCCTTTCTTACAGCCTTACTAACTTTATAGACCTCTAACTCCTTATCTAACCACTTCTAGGAATATTTGGATAACCTTCTGCACTGACAACTATGCTCAGCCAGAACCCCAGTTCTCTCAAGCCTCCCTGTAATTATCATCATTGGCAGCATTTGGCCAGGTCCATCCCCAGATGGAGGAAAGTACCTTATCAGAGACACCTCTGTATTCTCTAAGAACAGACTTAACCATCCAGGCTACCTGTTTGAGAAGGCCTGGCCGATGTGCCAATTAAGCTTTACTTCCTCCTTTCCCAAACCCTACCTCTAGTTCCAGATCTCCCTTTAACTATCACCAGAGGCATCTAGCTGTACAGGTTGCCTAGCGACCGAGCACACTTTCCCCCACCCTGAAGAAAAATGGCAGATAGCTTGGACAGATATGAGTCACAGGAAAAAAAGAAGACAGTTTTATTTTCTCCCATTGACCTAGCAACTTATAGATTCTTAACATTTTCTACTAATCACGTTTAAGAGTTTAATAGTTGAGCACATAAGATCCCTCTTCTTAGATATTACCTGAATTTAGCCTTTAGTTAATTCATTTCCCCATTGGTCACTTCCCTTTAGGGTTGCAAATGATAATTAATGGTTATTGCCTCTCAATGTGATTCTTATCACCCCTCTGTTTGACCCTGGAAGCTTGGCTTTATATACCAGGACTTCCACGGCACAGCATGAGGAGACAGAGAAGAGAAAAGAGAATGGAAGAATTAGATGGGTAAGAACTTGAGGGGAACAAACTGAGATGGAAAAGAAGTAGATTGAAGGGCTACAAGAGAGTACTAGAGGAACGAGATGGAAGATGAGGAAGAGCCAGACGGGGAAGAACAAGATGAGGAAGAACGAGATGAGGAGAGAGAAGGAGATGGGAGAGGAGATGATATGAGAAGAAACAAGATGGATGAGAATCTAGAAGGGACAGAACTAGATGAAGGAATTAAGATAAAACCTAGAGGGGCCCACGGACAAGTGTAGAGAGAAATTGGGCTAGAAATGAGCTAAATATGAGAGCGGAATATAAGCTTGTAACTGACACAGAATAATAAAGTATATGGACTAAGGAGTTTCGTGTACATGGATTCATTTCTTCTCATCAAAGATTATTTATCAACTGGTTGTAGATTCTTCCCGGACCCTGGGAGGGGACTATCGAGGGGTTGGACCCCATAGTCCCCATTAAGTTTGGCTAGTTGTCTCTGTACTTTTTCCAATAATTGTCTCAATATCTCTTGCTCATATGATCCTTCCTCTCTCTTGTCCATTGGGCTACTGGATCTCTGCCTGGGGCTTGGCCATGGACCTCTGCATCTGCTTCTATCAGTCACTAGATGAGGGTTCTATCATGACAGTTAGGGTGTTTGGCCATCCGATCACCAGAGTAGGTCAGCTCAGACACCCTCTTGATCACTGCCAGTTGTCTATTGTGGAGTTATCTTTGTGGATTCCTGGGAACCTCCCTAGCACCCTGATTCTTCCTATTCCCATGGTGTCTTCATTTATCATAGTATTTCTTTCCTTGTTCTCCCAGTCTGTTCCTGATCCAGCTAGGACCTCCAACTCCCTTAAGCTCTCTTTCCCCTGACCCTTGCCCTCCATTACCCCCCTCACCTCCCGTTGGCTCATGCTCATCCATTTCTCCATTGCTCGGTGATCCCTGTGTCTTTCCTAGGGTCCTCTTGACTAGCTAGCCTCCCTGGAGCTGTGAGCTACAGTCTGGTTATCCTTTGTTTTACATCTAGTATCCACTTATGAGTGAGTACATACCATGTTTGTCTTTCTGAGTGTGGGTTACCTCACTCAGGATATTTTCTAGTTCCATTCATTTGCCTGCAAACCTCATGATGTCATTGTTTTTCTATGCTGAGTAGTACTCCATTGTGTATGTGTACCACATTTTATTTATCCATTCTTCAGTTGAAGGGCATCTAGTTTGTTTCCAGGTTCTGGCTATTACAAATCATGCTGCTATGAACATAGTTGAGCATGTGTCATTGTGGTATGATTGAAAATTCCTTGGATATATGCCCAAGAGTGTATAGCTGGGTCTTGAGGGAGATTGATTCTCAATTTTCTGAGAAAGTGCCATACTGATTTCCAAAGTGGCTGTACCAGTTTGCATTCCTACCAACAGCGTAGGAGTGTTTCCCTTGTTCCACATCCTCTCCAACATAAGTTGTCTTCAGTGTTTTTGATCTTAGCCATTCAGACAGGTGTAAGATGGTATCTCATAGTCGTTTTGATTTGCATTTCCCTGATGACTGAGGATGTTGAGCAATTCCTTAAATGTCTTTCAGCCATTTGAGCTTCTTCTGTTGAGAATACTCTGTTTAGCTCCATAGCCCATTTTTTAATTGGACTGTTAGGTATTTTGATGTTTAATTTCTTGAGTTCTTTATATATTCGAGAAATTTTTTTAAAAAAGATATTAAGACTCCTTTAAGAGTTTTTGCCTGCTAGTATGTTAAGTAGCAACAAACAAACAAAACAAACAAAAAACTAAGTAAAAATGCCTGCCACAGCACAAGCATTGACATTATAGAGCTCTAGGAAGGTTGAATGCAGTTTTCAGCATGAACTTCTGACAGGGCTCATGTGCTTTCAGCTTTGCTTTCTGTGACCAAGAAGTGGGCAGAGTCAGCCGCAAAAGCCTTGGACAGAGTTCCAGACCACTTAGCTTACCCAGACTCAAAAATAAAAAGAATTTTGAATTGTTAGTAGGCCTTGAGAATGACATGCAATTAGAGGATTGTTAAGTAGTAAAGCCATTGAGATCATGTGATTTAAAATAGCAAAAGAAATATTTTTACATTAGACATAGCTATTTGATCACAGGGATAATTGTTGGAGGAATCCTAGAATGTCTTGTGGTGTAAAATCTTTCATGGAGCTCAAGGAATAAGAGGTTCCTCTCAGGGAGTCTCCTTCTAACATGATAGATTGCAGACTGTAGCAGAGATACATTTAGCATCAGGGCTTTGGAATTATCTCATAATGTTTACACATCTTCAATTAGTAATTCCCAATAATTAAATTAACTGATTTCTTTGTTTGCACAATGTTCAACACCACCATATTCATAAGTCCCAAATGCAATATTAAAAGAGGTACATATGTTTCTTTGTCTTTCATAGCACATTGGTTTGGTAAGGTCATATTTTTTTTTTTTTCTGTGTATTATGAGCATGGAACACCAATAACACAAACCTAAGATTTTGCTAAGTAATTATCACTTAGAAAGAACTTGTATTTATTATTGTATTCTTACCTGTATGCATTACAGAAAGTACATCTTTTGCCATAAATATAGCCATCGTCCTACAGACTGGTCTATACTCTTTGGTACAAAATCCATAAGGACTATACATTGTACATACTGGCTGAAAAACACACAAAGATAACAGAAATGTATTAGATCATGGGGTATTGAATAAAATGTTCTTCACTCAGTATTTAATGTCATACAAAAGAGTTTAAATATAATTTACACATAGATATAAAGGACATACGACACATACAAAACATGAAAATAATTATCATATTTTTAGTTTGTAAGCTCTACTAATAAGAACACCACACAGCTGGTGTAACATGATCTTGTAAAGCAGTCAACTCACATATAACTATGTGATTCCTCACCAGACAACATTCCGTTCATCACCCCCATCACTAGTTTGAATTTTTTATTGATTGTTCTCTTATTCCTTTGTAATTTCTCTCCAATTCAATGAATGTATTTACTGTATATTACATATCAATACATCTCATATGTATGTTCATAAACATACATATGCATTTTTAGATGCTTTGGTAATTTATACAAAGACAGCAACACTATATATATTATACATCATTCTAAAATACCATATCTGTTTGTGGTCACCTTCCCAGGCTTGCCTCTAGGCTCTATATTCTTTCTCCATTTAATTGCTTTTCTGGAAGTTTTGTACAAATAGAAATAAGCAAAATTCCTATGTATTCACTTTATTCTCTCATGATTATTCTTTGGTTCAGCCACATTGTGAATTATATTTTAAATTAATGAATGATGTCCTTTCTTGAATTACTAAATAAAATTTATAAATGCATTCACCACTTGTTGGACATCTGGGAGGATTTTGATATTTAACTATTACTATTAATGCTACTGTGAACATTACCACATAAGTGTTTTCATTGAATTGTCTTTCTTTTTCTATTTGTAAATTCTTAGAGATAGAGTTTGTGGCTAATATGGTAGATAAGTATACATGGTAGCTAAGAAGTGTCAACCATTTTTCAAAGTGGCTGTACTTTTTGCGGTCTCTTTAGTAATGTGTTAATATACTGCTTTCTCTACATCTGTGGCAACACTTGTTATTATATATTTTGGTTTATAGTCACTATAGTGATTGAGTATATTCAAGATGGACTATATTGTGACTATGTGATATTGTGTAATGATTACTATAATCTAATTCAATTATCTACTACCACATGTGTTCTCCAAAGGATAAATGAAAATTTATCTCTTGGGATAGAAATTCATAACTTCTTATTAACAGCTTTCCCAAAACCAACAACTCCCAGGTTCTGGGAATAATCCTTTCATCCTCTGATTCTGTTATTGTTACTTTTTATGGGTCTATATGTGAATGAGATCATATAGTGTTCTGCATCTTCCCCACTTTCAGTCATATCATCCAAGGTCATGTATGTTTTCACACATGACAGGTTTCCCTTATTTTTATGGTTGAGAAATATTCTGTTATGTGTGTATAATATATATTTTATTCACTCCTGGTTCTAGTTTCTTGGTTATCTTCATATACTTGTTATTATAAATAATGTCACAATGAACTTTGGTGAGTAGATATCTCTCCTATATGTTTACTCTGGGATTCTATGATTATATGCTCTTTCTTGTTTCTAATTTCTGAAGAAACTTCACAATGTTTTCCATTGTGACTACATTAGTTTCCATTCTCCCCAAGACTTCACAAGAGTTCCAGTTTCTGTTTCTCCCCCGACACTAGCCAAATGCCCTGTCCCTGACCTATACTGTCACACCCATTATTATATATCTTGAGTATTCACTCCATATGAAGCACATTGTTCGTATATGTTTTCCCATTTTATGGCTTCCTTTTTCATTTTGTTGATGATTCCCTTTGCTGGGAAGCAGCTTTTAAAATTTTCTTCTATTTTTGAGATTTATCTTTCCCTTTGCTCCCTATGAATCATTCATATACTCTTTCATTGTCATTTTTCAAATTAATGACCATTTATCATTAATTGTTATATAGATACATGTATATACTGATATATTCTAAAATATAACATGATTAGTCTGAGTAATGCTACTCATATTTATGTTTTCAGGTCTGAGTAGTTGCTAATGAGTAATGAACTGGTGTGTGCATCCCTGGAGAAAATTATTTCTCCCTCTCTCAGCATTCCTTAGTTGCATGTAGTTCTTTGTGTAGGGTTGTTCACTTTGGCATGTCAATTGTTGTCCTCATTCAGCTCATGTTCAGGTAGTCATGGCGAGACTCTATGAATGTAGCTTCTGATGTTACTAGGAGACAAATTCTCACAGAAACTATCCTGATCTTCTGGCTCTTAAAATCTTTCCACCCTTTCTTCTGCAAAGTCCCTGAGCTTAGGACATGGGAATTTTTTTTTTTTTTAGATGTATCCACTGGGACTGGGATCTAAAACTCTGAATTTGGATTGGTTGTGATTTTCTGTAACTATCTCTATCTGTTTCAAAGTAAAATTTCCTTGACAAGTGGTGAGTAATAATACACTTATCTGTGGCTATAAGGACAGCTAAAGAATGAAATTAGGAATCCTACTGGTTTAGTAAGTTATCATATCAGTTCTCTTCCAAAATCCATGAGTACCTTAGTCTCGGTGGGTTTGTTAGGTTTCTAGTACCAGGCGTGATTTTCCTTTTGTTGAGTTTTAAATCCATTTAGAGAGCTGTTGGTTACCTCCAAGGTATATGTGCCACTACTGAACCCATAGGGTTATTATGGCATGTTGGTAATTGTTTTGGTCCATAGGTGTCATTGCTGGGTAGACTTGTAGCCTCCCTCTTTTGGAAGATTGCATGGTGCCTTGTGGTACCATGAAAACTAATCCTCAGGGAGAAGCCATTCAGGTCTATTTCAAACTTTTTAGTTTGATGTCTCAATGTTTACAGATGCATCTCCAACATGGGTGTTGTAGGAGCTCTCTGAACAGTTTGAAGGCAGTGATTGATATAAGACTCCTTTCTGTACCTTGGCTGGTTAGAGTCTCCTCTTGCAATGATTTACTTATCGATAAATATGGACAGGGGCTTCCAGTATTTTTCAAGTTTTTATTTTTCCAGGCATGGTTTCTCTGTGTTATACAAACAAAATATTTGTGTTTCAGCAATAGAGTTTTATAATCCAGTTCTGGTTGGCAACCAAGTTCAATGTCCATGTCCTATATACTTTGGTTAAGCCTTCCATTGGCTCCCCTTTTCCTCATCCCTATCAATTTACTACCTGCTTGAACCCTCCTGCCTTCCATACTCTTCCAATATATTTTCCACCTATATTCTACTATTACCCTCCCAAATGCATCCCCACAAATAAAAGTTAATTTCTCCCCCACCCCCCAGATTCCTCACGTACTTCATGTTAAACATGCAATCCAACTGGTTGGAAGCTAGGACCCTCATAGGAGAAAAAATAACATGTAGCAGTGGCAATTGTCTTTTTGGAACTGGGTTACCTCATTGAGTATATGTTTCCCCAGTTCTGTCTATTTTACCTGCAAATTCCATGTCTTCATTTTTCTTTACAGACCAATCATATTTTATTGTTTATATGTCCTCCATATTCATTATCTATTCATTAGTTGAGGGACATCTAGGTTAATTCCATTTTCTTTTATGAATAAAGTGGCAATGAACATGGAAGTATATGGATCTCCGTAGTTGAATTAAAAAGTCCTCTGAGTATATCCCAGGAGTTTTACAGCTGGGCTACATGACAGACCTATTTCTATTTTTAGTTTGATAATCTTCCAGAATTATTTCAGGCTGGCTGAACTAGTTCATAGTCTCACATGCTGTGTAAGGTCCCTGTTTCCAGCATTCACACCAGCGTGTGTTGTCATTTGTGTTTCTGGTGATGGCCATTGTGACCAGAGTGGGAGAGAGTCTTAATATAGTTTTCCTCTCCATTTTCTGATGGCTTAGAATGTTAGACACTTTTTAAAGTGTTTACAAACCATTTTTATTTCATCTTTTGACAATCTATTTCCGTTCATTTCCATAGTCACTTTCAAGTTCTGTTGTTTTCTTTGTGTTTAGTTTTTAAAGTTCTTTTTCTGTTCTAGCTATGACTTCTCTGTCCAGTATATAGTTGGCAATGATGTCATCCCATCCTTTCAGCTGCTTCACTGAATTGACCTTTACCTTTGTTGTGCTGAGTTTGGTGAGTGGTATACTAGAAAGAGAGTGAGAACATATGTAGCCAGATATCATAAACCAGGCCAGTCTCTGCTCATTGGAAGGTGTAACATAAGAGGAGTGGGTGTAGAAAAAGAGACAGAAAGGAAAACAAGAAAAAACAGGAAGTGAGAACAAAATTTTAAATGTAGACAAATTTCTAAATGGTCTTAATGAATAAAAAACAGAGAGCCAAATATAGGGGTAAAAGCCTTAGAGATCAGTGAAGTAGCGATAGCCACCAACCTTACTCTCCAGCTCTGCAGCTACCAAAAGTAAGTCACTTCCTGTCTTCCCATGCCTTTATTGCCTTGCTGTTCTGCCCTTTCATTGCCTCTTAGCCCAGCTACCTCACTTTCCTTGTCACTGCCTATCTGTACAGACCTCCAGGTCTCTATGGTTGGCACCATGCTTGGGATTAAAGGCATGTGTCACCATGCTTGACTGTTCCCTAGTGTGTCCTTGAACACACAGAGACCCTGCCTGCCCTGTGATCACATTAAGGGTTTGTGCTACCACTGCCTGACTTTTTGTTTACTGGCTTGCTATTTCCTCTGATCTCCAGGCAAACTTTATTACCATACACATAAAACGTGACCACATTTCAGCACAAATAAAATATCACCACATTAAAAAGCTATTAGCAGTCTGAGGCAGTATTGCTCTTCTACATTGACTTCCTGTAGTATATCTATAATACATATTAGTTTGGGTGAGTAAGAGAGCTGGGTGAAGGTGTAAGATAATGAAATTACTGGCAGATAAATAACAGTTGTAGTTTGTTCTATTCCATTATTTTGTTTTTTTTTTTTTTTTTTTTTTTTTTTTTTTTTTTTTTTTTTTTTTTTTTTTTTTTTACCTTACTAAATCTGTTTTATCTTTATCTAATATTATTTTATTAACGTTATTATTTATTAACAATTTTTTTTAGATGCCTGTTAGGATTCTAACAGGAAAGAGAAAGAAAGGATGCAGATACAGTTGGGTAGGGAAGTTGGGAAGGATCTATAAGGAGAGGAAATCATAATCAGAATATATTGTATTAAAATTGTATTTTCAATTTAAAAAATCAAGATTTCACCCAAAACTAGAGATAGAAATATTTTTCTCAGTCTCTTTCTTTTATATTTATTTAAAGCAATGGTCTATTTTTAATGTACTAGATAAAATAAAATACAGACTATCAGTCAGTGCTTATTTATGGATATACTCAGGAAAAAAGAAAGCAACTGATCAAAAGCACAGCAGTAGGAAAGTGTGCCTCAGGGAAGGCACAGTGAGAATTCATTCCTGGTGTCTATAGTTGCAGAAAAGTTGGAGGGAAGTAATTAAAACTTAACTGAGCAACTTTCCCCTCAGCCTGTGCTCTCTTCTGCTCTGTACATTTGAATTCTGTTTGGGGGAGTTTCCTTAAACCAGGCTGCTAATGAGCATTTGCCCATGTGATGTTAGGTTTTTCTTAACTATGAATTCACTGCTTGGGCAGGAGGACAATGTCCTCACCATTGTTATAAGGTCTCCATGATTCTACCATACATTTATTTAAAAACCTTTAATAACCTATGCCAGTGTCTAAATGTCATTGTCAACTCATTTTTCCTCATTGATTCTCTTTTCTTCTTACAATTAGTTCATTTGGAAAGATTTGTGTATTTTCCCTTTTCTAGAATAAGTGAGAACCTTCAAACTTTCAGTACTTATGAATTCATGAAGACAAAATGTCTCTGTTTCTCCAGCCAAGAAAAGATCTACCGATAAGTATTTGATAGGCTTCACTCATGACCTGCTTTACAACCTCCAGGGAGAACACAGGATACCTCCGTGCCTTATCTTCCCACTACAATCCTCTTAGCTCATAGAGCATATCGATCATAGATAAATTGGAGACTTCGCTGGAAGGCTCTGATTGAGGAAATAAAAGTGAACATTGGATTGAATAGAACAATCACAGTCTCTGAACTGCTGTCCTTAAACCAAATATCTCTTTGCGTGAGGTAGGCCAAGTGGGGCTCCCAGTGACACAGCCTTGTGTGAGGTCTTCTCCAGGTTAGTGGCCCTCCTAAAATAATGACACGGAAGGCTTTTTTTTTTTTTTTAAAAAAAAAAATACAGATTTAAATGTCTCCTTTTCCTCCCCTGCTCTCTTTTTCTGTCTCTCTCTTCCCCCATCTCTCTCTCTCTCTCTCTCTCTCTCTCTCTCTCTCTCTCTCTCTCTCTCTCTCTCTCTCACACACACACACACACACAAACAGATTTCCTCTATTAGTTTTTCCCATTTTATTTTGTTATCTCTCCTATCTATCTATCTACCTATATGTCATCTATCTATCTATCTATCTATCTATCTATCTATCTATCTATCTGCCTTTGTAATAATTTATCTATCATCTATTTATATATCATCTATTGAACATTTACTTATTTTTAATCTCTGGGTGATTTTTGGTGATTGTACTTTATGACATTGTTGAATCATATTTTAGAAACAGATAAAAGAGATTATTTTTTTAATTAGGAATCTGGGTGGATAGAATTGTTTCTATAAAATAAAGAAACTATGTCACTGATTCCTGGTTGTTTTTATTTGCAGTCCCAGGTACCATATTTAACTATATTCCAAAGGTTTCTTGTGTATCTTTCATAAAATGTTGGTCTTCTCAAGAGTTATGTACATCACCTTGTCATTTCTTCTTTTTTCTGGTGAGTACATTTTCCTGTCTTGGATCAGAACCTTAAGCATATTCTAAAAAATTTCAGGGAGATAAAATCTCTGAAAAACCACAAAAGAATGAATGAGCTTGTCTTACTGGTTTGTAGTCTTTAAATGGTCATGTTACAAATGTCTTTAGAATTACAGCGGTGGGTTGCTTTTTCTAACTTAGTCCATACTGGAGAAGTCTGCAGAGAGCAGAGGATTAGAACAGGCTGTGTGGACTTTCAGTCTCTGCTAATTTGTACCTCAGGTTGTTAACTAAGTTCTATTGGGAAATGCAAAGTCAAGGAAAGAATGATGTCTTTAAATATGGCATTCTTTCAAACCCAATTTGTTTGACAGCCTGAGGCCCTCTAAGTCAAAGCTTATGTTAGGGGTGTTTTATCCTCTGTCAAGTTCAAGACTGACCGTGAACTTCAAAGTAAGGACTTGTGAAATGTTACCTGGAACCTTGAAATTACAACTGATAATTGTTTTCTAACATAAGTGAATACATGGAAGGTATTTTGAACTCTGAGGTCAGGGTATTTCACTTAAAATTTTATATAAAGTTAATAAACCCATATCTATTTACAAATGGAACATGATACTTTTATGTAGGAGAGTAGTATATAGCACTAGTATTCGCAGAGCTATATATATTTGGAAATTACAATTGTTTAGCTATGCATGTATTTTGACTTAAATTTTACTACTGCCACCAAATTCTCATTTATTACTTACAGCTCTAGGTAATTTTCAACAATGTCTGCTAAATTTAGATGTAGATACCATAAACAATGTGGACAAGGTTGTTTTTATACATTTTTATCTGTCTTTTCTGCTCTGTTTTCAGAAAGTTTCCTTATAATATCTGCATTTACCTGGAGTCACGTAAGTTACTATTATTTTATATGGAATTTTAAAGAGTAACATTTTATGTTTCATAGGTGATGCAATTTCATGTAAAATTTACCAAAGAAAATAACCTTTCCAAACATCAAAAAAATGGTATAACTTTTTTTTGCAATAAGTCCAAAACATCAATCCAGAAATGCAAGTCAACTTATTATTGATACAAGATGCAATAATGAGTGTCTTAATCTCAAATTCCAGCTATTGGCAATTAGATGTATAATTCAATATCGATACAGGCAGTGTGGACAGCACAATGGTTAACTGACCATTAAAAATGATGACTTCCATATACTCACATGGTAGAATGTTACATTGGAAATAAATGTTAAATTTGAAAATAAATGAATTGCCTCTCTAAATACCAATATATTTGTACATCTTTGACATATATATATCACAAGGATGTGTAAAATTGGGTCACATGCATAAGTATATGTAGTATTGCTTTCTTTGTATAAATGACAAAGGTATCTAAAATTGAAAATGTGTGTTCGTATACATGCACATAAATGAGATGTATAGATATGTAAATATACATTGAATATGTGCATCAAATTGCCGAAAAATTTCAGCAGAATAAGAGAATAATCAATAAATATTTCAATTTACTGATGTGAGGATGAAGGAAGTGTTGTCTGGTGGGGAATCACAGATGTTGTAGTGTGGGTTGGCTGCTTTACAAAATCATGTTAGATGAATTGTGTCGTGTTATTATTAGTAGAGGCTTACAAACCAAAAATATATTTTTACATGTTTTATATGTGTTATACTTACTTTACATCTATGTACAGATTATATTTAAACTTTTTTATGCCATTACATAGTAAGAGTGAAGAAACTTCATTCAATAGTCGATCAGATGATACAATTATGTTATCTTTGTGTGTTTTTCAGTTATTGTGTATAAAGTATAATATTGGTGACCCTTGTCCCAGAACACTTAGGCCAGTCTGTTCTTCCATTGGCCGTACTTATCCCAACAAATGCATTTTCTGCAAAGCATTCAAGTAAGAATATGATACTAAATACAAATTCTTCCTAGATAATGAAGACTTAGTAGCAAAATCTTAGGTTTGTACAAATGATGTTCCATGCTCATAATACACAGAAAATATGACTTAACCAAACCAATGTACTATGAAAGACAAAGAAACATATGCACTTCTCTTTAATATTGTGAGTTGTGATAGTGGCTTTTGCATTTGGGACTTAAGAATGTATTTGTGTTGAACATTGTGCAAACAAACAAATCAATTAATTTAATTATTGGGAATTACTAATTGTATATGTGTAAACATTATGAGATAATTCCAAAGCCCCAATGTTCAACAGATGTCTGCTACATTCTGCAATCTATCATGCTATAAAGAGACTCACTGGGCAGATCCTCTTATCCCCTGAACTCCATGAAAGATTTTACACCACAGGATAGATGTTCTGAGATACCTCCATCCAATATCCCCATTCTTTCTACTCTGTGATCATATAGCTGTGTCTCCTGCAGAAATATTTCTTCTGCTATTTTATATCACATGGTCTCAATGGCTTTTTCACATAACAATCCTCTAATTGTCATGTCTTTTTCATGGCATACTAACAATCCCTACTTCTCTTCTTTTATGAGTCTGGGCAAGCTCCAAGACTAAGGCAGAGCTGAGACAGTAGAAAGGTCCAGTACAGCCACAGTTGGAAGTGTGAGGATGCTGGGAGCTATCAGGATTTAGTTGTTCATAGAAGGAGAAATTAATGTCCACAGTTCAGTCTTTCCCTTTTGATAATTATATGATTCATTTCTCAAAGAGTCTGATGTCTTCTTTCAATAATTTCTTTAAACTTTTTTGACCTCTTTTATTTTTTTTCTTTACAGAGCAAGCAATGGTAGAATTAAATTTAAACGTAAAGGTATATGCTGAGTTTTTGATGGAGCTACATCTTCCTATGGATCTTATTGTGACCACAGTTTTGCCCTGAAGTCTGCAGTGGACTGGAGATTTTGTTGTCAACTTCTCATGGTCCTAGAAGATTGGGTAACTCTCTGTGTAGGACACAGGATAGAAGGCTGGGCTGTCACTGCTCTTTTCACTTCTGGAATCCTGGGATTTCAACATTTTACCTTCCGTGGTCAACTACTTAATGACACCTAGTAATCCAAAATCTCAATTTTGTGTTCTGTAAATTGACAACTTAAAATAATCAGTACCGTTGTTGTAGTTTGTAGCATGAATCTTAACTTTTCTTATTAATAAAAGCAAAACTGGAGCCAGGTATTGGGGTGAATGCTGAATAATCAGAGAAACAGAACCAGTCACAGCTAACCTCACCTCACCAACTTCTCAGCTGATCCTGTTTCCTCAAACCAGAAGCCTCTGAGTTTTCATCCGAATGGATCTCAGTTTAACTGCTGCTAAAAGCTAAAAGCCTAAAAAGACTCTAGTTCCTGGTCCTCATGCCTTATATAACTTTCTGCTTCCTACCATTACATCCTTGGATTAAAGATGTGTTTCACCACACCTGGCAATTTCCTGTGTGACTTTGAACTCACAGAGATCCAAATGGATCACTGCCTCCCAACTTATAGGATTAAAGGTGTGTGTTCCACCATTTTCTGGCCTCTATGTCTGTTCAGTGGCTGTTCTGTTCTCTAAACTCGGAAAAGTTTATTAGGGTGCACAATATATTGGGGGATGGACTATCGCTGCAGTAGTTCTTAATAAAATCTTAAAGTGCACTCTTTATTGATATAAACTTTGGGGATATGGAAAGATTGCCCAGTTATTAGGGAAGCTTGACAATCTTGGGGAGAACCCAAGTTTGTTTTTCTGCACCCATGGTAGGTGGTTTATAACTTCCATATTTAGGGAGTTCTCATAGCATCTTCTGTCCACTGTGGACACATGCACAGACATGTTATACATGCACATACACACATACATATAAACATAAACATAAATAAAACTTTTTAAAACAATGTTCTTTGCTTCTTTGGATAATGAGGTAACACAAACACATTCTTTTGACAAATAAATATGACAAGTTTGGAATTCAAGAGCTGATTTTTGAATAGTACCTGTGGTAATGACTTTTTTCTGGAAATAACTCTTGCCTCAGGAGTTGAACTTTTATGGCCTGACCTTACAATGATATAGACCATATACATATATCAAGACTAGTTTTAAACCATATTCTCCCCTTTTCTTTGTGACCCTTCTCTGTCGCTGAGCCAGCACAATGTATGGTTGTATTGTGATCATTGTTCACCTAAAGCAGCAGACTAAAAGCAAACGTGAAAACAGTATGCATTAGAAAGACTGATAGAAAGATGTGGTTCTATGTTGATAACATGTTTTCAGTCAAGTGCTCTTCTAGGTCAGTAAAGAAAACACTTCACTTTTGAAACCTTATGAAATTCTTTGCCTCTTTAATCATTTACTGTCATTTGGTAGTCTACCTGTACACACATGTATATGGATACATATGTATTACCATAATAGAACCATATACACACACACACACATTGAAAGAATCCCTATTCCTTGTGTACTCCAGGCTTTATGCACTGTTCAATAAGTAGGTACAATGACCTTTGCTAAGACCAAATGGAAGATGCAGAAGTAGAACAATCATCTAGGGTTTGATCTTAATAGAAATTATACAAAGAGGAAAAGTCTGTTCTTTAATGTAGCACTGCTAAGTTTGGTGCCACATCTGAGGAGGGGCCCCTTTCTCCTGATCTCAGAGTATCACCCTAGAAAAGGTTTTGGCAAAGAGAGACTCAGATGTGCAAATCAGCATGCTTTCACTGAGTGACGACTTTTTTTTTAAACTTAAACCATAGTTTAGATATTATGAAAATGAAACACAGGGTATTAAACTTTGAAGAGCCTTCCATTAAAAGCCTACCATTTTAAAAGCTGAGTAATACTCATTGTATAAATGTAACACAATTTCTTTATCTGTTCTTCAGTTGAGGGACATCTTGGTTGTTTCCAGTTCTGGTTATTATGAAAAAAGCTGCTATGAACATAGCTGAGTAAATGTCTATTGGAGAAATTATTTTGGCCACTCCACGTAGTTAAAAAGATATTTATTTAATGGTGTAACTCACAAATTAAGTGAAAGGTAGGTCGCAGGGTCTGGCAAAGGTGTATCGCAGTCCAGAGGTGTTCTCTGGAGCTCTGCTCAGTCCACCTCCAACGTTCAGCGTCCCGGCACAGAGAGAGAGCACAGAGAGAGCTCTGGCCCATTTAGCTCTCAGGTTTCCAGGCGCCTCCCCTTGCCCCACCTCATAGGCTGGAGAGTTGCCAGAGTCTCAACGGGAGTTGGAACTTCCAGATCCAAACTGGAATGGCTACCCACTACAAATGTCCTTGTGGTATAGTGGAGTATCCTTTGGGTCTATGCTCAGGAGTGATATAGCTGGTTCTTGAGGTAGAATGTTTCCCCAAATTCGGAGGAACTACCATATTGATTTCCAAAGTGGCTGTACAAGTTTGCACTCCCAACAGCAAAGGATGAGTGCTCCCTTTGCTCCAGATCCTCTCCAGGATGATCTGTTGTTTGTATTTTTAATCATAGCCATTCTGAAACTGTAAGATGGAATCTCTTGTGTTTTGATTTGCATTTCCCTGAGGTCTAATGATTTTGAACATCTCCTTAAATGTTTCTTGGCCATTTGAGATTCTCCTCTTGAGAAATTTCTGTTTAGATCTGTCCCCTATTTTTTAATGAGATTATTTTGCATTTTGATGTCTGGGTTCTTGAGCTCTTTATATATTTTGTAGATTAGCCCTCTGTCAGATGTGGGCTTGAGGAAGATCTTTTCCCATTCTGTAGTCTGCCATTTTTTCCTATTGACTGTGTCCTTTGCCTCACAGAAGCTTTTCAGTTCCATGAGGTCCCATTGAGTAATTGTCCATCTTACTCAGCTATTAAAAACAATGACATCATGAAATTTGCAGGCAATTGGATGGAAATAGAAAAAGTTATCTTCAATGAGGTAATCCAGACCTAGAAATATAAACATGGTATGTAGTCACTTCTAAGTGGATATTAGCTGTAAAGTAAAGGATAATCCACAAACTCACAGAGGCTAACTAACAAGGAGAGCTCAAAGGAGGACAATGAATATCCCTGGAAAAAGCAAATGGAATATACATCTAGGTTGGAGGAGGAGTAGGGTGGATTGGAACAGGTTGAGGGGTATGAAGGGAGAGTGTACTTGGAAAGTCAACAGGAATTGGGTGCATCTTGGGAATGAGCTAAAAACCTAGTGCAATAGAAACTCCAAGTTATCTACAAAGGTGATTCCCCTAGCTCAGACTTTTAGGTATTGGAAATACAGAACCTGACCTGGCCATCTCCTGTAAACAGGGAAGACTTCCAGTTTAGAGACTGGGACATCAACCCAGCCACATAACACTTCACCTACAATTTTTGCTGCCTACAAGATGTGTTGGGGCATAGGCAGCACAGAAATTGTGGGAGTGGCGAACCAATGACTGGTCCAGCTCCAGACCCTTGTCAGGAGAGGGAGCTCACAACTGACACTGCCTGGAGGTTCAGGAACCAGAGGTTGGAAAGTCCGGAGATCTTGGATTGAACCAAACAAGACTGAAAAAAAAAATGAAATGATTCCTATTGACACTCTGCTCTACTCATAAATTGGAGCCATCAGAGAGACCTCATTCATTAACCAATGAAAACAGATAGAGGCCCACAGCCAACTATTAGGCAGACCTTGGGAATCTTGCAGAAGAGGGGGAGAAAGGATTGTAAAAGCCAGATGGCTCAAGGACAACTCAAGAAAAACCCATTGATTCAACAACATTGGGTTTATAGGGGTCATAGAGTCTGTATTGGCAACCAAGGAGCATGCATGGGACTGACCTTGGCCATCTTTAATATATGTTACAGTTTGTGTAACTTGGTTTTCTTGTGGGACTCCTAACAGTGGGATCAGTGGCTGTCTCTTCCTCTTTTGCCAGCTTTCTGGCCCCTTATTGTCATACTGGGTTGCCTCATCCAGCCTTGAACTTGATGTTTCATGTTTGGTTGATATTCACTGGAGACTTGCCCTCCTCTGAATATAAATAGAGCGCGAATGGATGCAAGGACAAAGGGTAGATGAAGAGAGGGACTGGGAGGAGAAGAAGGAGAGAAAATAGTGGTTGGGTTGTAAAACATACATATATATGTGTGTGTGTGTGTACATATGTATGTATATATGTGCATAGATATATAGATATTTACATACACATATATGCCCTAACATCAAGCAAGAAAAAAATTTTAATTAAAAAATTCTAATTTATTACAAAAACTGCAAGTGTCATTTTGATATTTATATGATGGTGCTGGACAAAGTATATGTTTCAATGATTTGTTCTTAGTAAATAAACATAAATATGTAGCTATTAGCACAACTCCTTGTAAGCCATTTACATCATTCTAAAATATGTTATATCTGTTTGTGGTCACCCTTTCACAGGCTTGCCTCTTGCCTGTATGTTCTTTGTCCACTTAATTGCCTTTCTGGATATTTTGTACAATTAGAATTATGCAAAATTTCATTTGTATCTACTTCCTTCACCCAGGATTATTCTTTTTTGGGTCAGCCACATTGTGAATTATATTTTAAAATAATGTATGAAATTCTCTCTTGAATTAATAATTAAAATTTTAAAATGCATTCATCACTTGATGGACATCTGGGATGTTTTGATATTTAACTATTATTATTAATTGTAGCTGGAAGTTTTCCTGTGCCCTGCCTAACCCCGATGTTCCATAGCCACTTATAAAATAATCTCTCAGAAGCTTATATTAATTACCAACTATATGGTCTATGTCAGGCCTCCTGTTAGTTAGCTCTTATATCTTAAATTAAGTAATTTCTATTAATCTATGTTTTGACCTGTGTTCCATGGATTTATTGGTCTGCTGACATGTTGCTCCTTGAATGACAGGCTGGCTTTCTCCCACTCCACCTTTTCCTTTCCTGTGTTCCTCCTTAGATTTCCCACCTGCCTTTAAGCTTCCTTGGCATAGGCCAAAGCACCTTATTTATTAACCAATGGGAACAACATATATTCACAGTATACAGAAAGATGTCCACAAGCATTTCCCCTTTTGTATCTAATCAAAAAGGAAGGTTTTAGCTTTAATATAGTAAAATTATTTATAACAAACTGTTATCAAGCAAGAATTACAGTTTCAACATCTAGTCTATTTGCACTTGGCAAAATTAAAGAAAATATTCTATCATCTATCTTATATTTGTGAGTCTAAAGTTTTATATCTATTTTACCTTTTATCACAACTAAGGAAAATTGTAATTATAACTATTTAGTCTTCAACTCCATCAAAGTGCCCAAAGGATATAATATTACCTAAGTAAACAGGAGGTGCTTTGTAAGCAACTTTCAAAATTCTGGAAATGACAGAATTCCTCTGCAACTTTGGGGCATCCATTTTCAGCCGATAGGCCAAGAGTCTCTCAGTTGCTTCTCCTTGTGTCCTGCAGAATGTCTGGCAGTCTCCTCTGTGAAGCAGGAACCTTGAGGGACCATCTCACCTTGGTTTGGAAAAATGTAGTGGTCATTTTTTCATGGGTCCTGCATGTTCAGTCGATACAACATTTTGTCAAACTGTCAAGGCAAGAAGAGTTTCTTGTCCAAATGGCTAACTTTTGCCATAAAGAAATCAAACTCCATATGGAGTTTCTTCAATGCCCATCATTTTCTTTGAAGCAATTGGTGTTGTCAAGAGCAGATGTGTCTCATTGTATAGTCTAAGTTCTTAAAACATTTCTTAAGTCTAAGTTCTTAAAACATTTTAAATAACATATTTTTTAGGTCTTTGAAGTGCTTGAAGATTACCTATCTTATTGAAATATACCATTATATACCTAAAAAACTTAACTAACATGACTATAAATTTGATTATCCTAGGTAACTATTAATCTGAATTTCTTAATTATATATTACAATCTTAAATGAGTTGCATAAACATAATTCCTTAAACAAGAGTAGGAATATATATAGTATAACAAAATCAACTTTAAATTTGTAATAAACTACAATCTATAGCAATATAAAACATTTTAAACAAGTTGTTGTTCTTTAAAAGTAGATTTAATAATGTACCACTTCCTGCTATCTTATCTATAGTAACCTCTTTTCTTCTTTAGAAAGAGATTGCCTTTACAATCAACATCTTTTAAATAAAATAAATATTCATAAACAATATTTTGGGAATTTGGGCATAGCTTCTCATACCACTTCCTACTGACTTGGGGGGGGTGCTTGGCAATCTTATGGGGATCCTCTGAAAATTAAGAATTATAGTTAAATCTTGGTTGTAGTAGCCTTTGAGGATGGACTGTCTCAGCCAGTTGCTTTGAAGCTGATTAAGGATGTTGGGTCATCCATGCCATGGTGTCATCGCAGACCTTTCGGGGAGTCTTGGCTGATCAAACCATATTAGCCTGGAAGTAATCCACAGGTTCTCATCTTCTGTGGAAACAAAAACAGAACCTCTTTTCCAAAGACACAAAATTTGAAGTCATGGTACCTTTAAAATTTATACACACACACACACACACACACACACACACACACACACACACACACACACTTAACTAAGCAGCCTTTACAATCAAATGTCTTTCTGCAGTTAAAAACACCAAAGACAATATAATCTAGACTCCCTGTGTGATTTCCATTTTACATGGCTTTTTTTTTTTCTTGTTTTTCCAAGACAGGGTTTCTCTGTATCTTTGGAGCCTGTCCTGGACTAGCTCTGTAGACCAGGCTGGCCTCAAACTCGCAGAGATCCACCTGGCTCTCCCTCCTGAGTGCTGGGATTAAAGGTGTGTGCCACCAACGCCAGGCGGCTTATTCTTTATATTACTTTTACTGTCTTTTTAAAGTTTTACTTTTTAAATTATCTACTTCTTTATATAATTATCTCTCCTTTTCCTTTCTTTTCTAAGCCTATGTACATTTTTACATATAATGTAAACAATTTAGGGGTTTCTTTTGTTTATCTATGATCCTTTTCTGATCATTGCAAACTGCAACATGGCTGAGATTGAAGTGACAGTCCTGGCTGCTGACTCTGCCCACTTCAGCTTTTTAGCATGGCAAAGGTACCCAGGAGCATCATGCTTACCCTGACAACTCTGGGGTCCATGCTGCCATCAGGTAGCATGCAGCTGGTGCATAAACACTTTTTGTTTTTATGAGTAAAGGCTAAATCCACCATGCAGTGTGCTGTGCAGCTTGGAGACACCTTTGTGTCCTGAGGCAGGAATTTGCCATTCTATATTCAAGCCTGAATGCCGTATTGTCTTGTGGCCTACATGAGACATGAAGTAGGAAGCTGTTTTTGGCTCCGTTTTACAATCTCTCTCTCTCTCTCTTTTTTCCCCTATTTTTCTTCTTCTTCTTTTTTTTTTTTCCATCACAGGCAATTTATTTTGTTCTATTCATTCACAGTTAATACAGAAAATACTTGGAAACATTTCCATATAATGTTTGACACAGAAACCATCAAATAGAAGTATACAATGTTGACAGGAGACAGTACATTTATAATTTATAACCCCAAATGTATTTATATATTAGAAATGGAAAGATCTACAAATGAAATTATGAAGGTTCACCAAAGTCATTTAATCTGTCAGTTTCTCATTCATTTTTATGTCTTAATAATATTCTGTTGTATGAATAAGCCATATTTTATTTCTCTCCAGTATTTGATAGCTATTTGAGTTGTTTTAACTTTTATTAAGTTGTTTCAGTTTTTAGGTGGAAACTTGAGCTAACATGTTGGGCGGCCAAATGTAGTTAAAAGTTTTCCTATGTCCCACCTGGCCCTGAGGTCCTGAGCTACTTATAAAATAATCACTCAGAGGCTTATATTAATTACCACCTATATGGAATATGGCAGGCCTATTGCTAGCTAGCTCTTTTATCTTAAATTAACCAATTTCTATTAATTTATGTTTTGCCACAGGATCCATGGCTTTAATGGTCTGCTGGTATGTTGCTCCTTGGGTGGCAGCTTGCCGTCTTTCCCACTCCACCTTTCTCTTTCCTGTATCTCTCCTTAGACTTTCTGCCTGCCCCTAAGCTTCCTTGACATAGGCCAAAGCAGCTTATTTACTAACTAATGGGAAAAATATATATTCACAGTGTACAGAAAGACATCTCCCAGCTACTGTGAACATTACCACACAAATGCATTCATGGAATTGATTTTATTTCTACTTTGTAAATTCTTAAAGATAGAGTTTGTGACTAATATGTAGATAAGTACACATGGTAGGTAAGATGTACCAACCATTTTTCAAAGTGGCTGTCCTTTTTAAAGGTCACCTTCGTAATGTATCGATATACTACTTTCTCTGCATCTGTGCTGACACTTGTTATATCTTTTGGTTTATTGTCACTATACTGATTGAATATATTCAAGATGGACGATTTGGTGACTATGTGTAATGATTACTATAAATTAATTCATGCATCCATCACCACATGTGTTCTACAAAGGATAAATAAACATTTAACTCTTGTGATAGAAATTTATAACTTCTTATTAAAAGCTGCCCCCTAAGCCTATAACTCCTAGGCTTGGGGAACCACCATTCCATCCTTTGATTCTGTGATATTAAATATTAATGGTCTATATGTGAATGAGACCATATAGTGTTCTTCATTTTCCTCACTTAGAATCTTATGACCTAAGATCATACATGTTTTCACACATGGCAGGGTTCCCTTATTTGTACAGTTGAGAAATATTCTGTCATGTGTATATAACATATAATTTATTCAATTGTTGATTTTAGTCTCTTGGTTATCTTCATATACTGGTTATTATTATTATGTCACAATGAATGTGGGAGAGTAGATATCTCTCTAAAATGCTTTCTTCTGGATTGTTTGATCATATGGACTTTTTGGTTTCTAGTCTGAGGAAACTTCATTTTGTTTTCCACTGTGACTGCATTACTTTCCATTTTCCCCAACAGTTCACAAGAGTTCCAGCTTCTGTTTCTCCCCACGACACTGGTCAAATGCCATGTCCCTAACCTATTTTGTCACACCCATTCTTACACATGTTGAATATTAACTCCTTATCAAGCACATAGTTTGTAAATATTTTCTCCTTTTATGACTTGCTTTTTCATTTTGTTGATAGTTTCTTTGCTCTTCAGAAGTTTTTAAAATTTTTCTTCTGTTTTTGAGATTTATCTCTTTTCTTTTTTCCGTATGAAACATCTCATCTACTCCTTCATTCTCATTTCCAAATTAATGACCACCTATCATTAACTGTTTTATAGATACATGTATATAATTATATATTCTAAAATATAACATGATTAGTCTGTATAATGTTATTCATATGTATGTTTTTATGTCTGACCATTTGCTAATGAATAATGAACTGGTGTGTGCATCCCTGGGGAAAATTATTTCTCCTACTCTCAGCATTCCTTAGTTTTGGTTAGTGATGTACTAAAAAGAGAGATAATGCTTCTTAGTTGTGGGTCCTGTCTTGGAGTGTGATCAGTATAACAGAAATCAAAATTTTCCTTTTGTACAGGGTATTATATTATGCACAAGACATCCCAAAACTCCCACCAGAAAAGTACTAGAAACAACTGTTTCAGCCAAGTGTCAGGAGACAAGATCAACTTATTAAAATAAGTAGTTTTTCTATATACCACCAATGAACATTTTGAGAAAGAGATCATGGACCCATGCCCATCTTCTATATTTTAAATAACTCTTCCTTTGAAAATAAATTTTATCTCATAATGATTTGTCAGGGCTTTGTTTATTCTTTAACCTCACCTGTCCTTTGCATATAAATTATAGTTTCTGGTTTTGTGTTTTTTTGGGATTTCTGTGTCTGAGAATATGTGTTTGTCTATATGTTCTTTGTTCTTTTTTTTTTGTCTCTTTATGTCTGTTTCTTCATTTGCTTTGTTCTATTCTCTTATTTTCTTTTATTTTTAACTAAGTTTATTTTATTGACATTATTTATTTAGATGCCTGTTAGAATCCTAATAAGAGAGTAAGAAATGGTGTAGGGTCTGTTGGGTAGGGAATTTGAGAAGGATCTATGAGGAGGGGAAATCATAATCAATATATTGTATTAAAATTTCATTTTCAGTTTAAAAAATAAAGATTACCCCCAAATTAAGAGATAGAAAAACATTTCTCAGTCTTATTTTTTTATATTTATTTAAAGCAATAGTCTCTTTTTAATGTACTAGATATAATGAAGTACAGACTACCTGTCAGTGTTTATTTCCCTATATACTGAGGAAAAAAGAAAGCAATTGATCAAAAGCACAGGAGTAGGAAAGTGAGTGTCAGGACAGGCCCAGTGAGAATCCATTCCTATTGTCAATAGTTGCTGAAAAGTTGGAGAGAAGTAATTAATAAACCTTAACAGGGCAACTGTCCACTCAGCCTGTGCTCTCTTCTGTTCTGTACTTTTGAATTCAGTTTCCTTATTACCAGGCTGTTGATGAGACTCACCTGGGATCATTTGCCCATGCAACGTTAGGGTTTTCTCTTAACTATGAATCACTGCTTTGACAGCACGGCAATGTCTTCACTGTTATTATAAGGTCTCCATGATTCTACCATACTGTTATTTAAAAACATTTAATAACTGATGTCCATGTCTAAATGTCATTGTCAACTCATTTTTCCTCATTGATTTTCTTTTCCTCTAACTACTAGTTCATTTGGAAAGATTGATATATCTTCCCTTTTCTACAATAAATGAGTACCTTCATTCTTTTAGTACTTATGAGTTCATGAGGACCAAATGTCCCTGTTTCTCCGGCCAAGAAAAGATCTACCAATAAGTATTTGATAGACTTCACTCAACACCTGAATTACAACATCCAGGGAGAATTCACAATGCCTCTCTGTCTTCTCTTCCCCGAGCAATCCTCTTAGCTCTTAGAGCTTGCCACTCATAGATAATTTGGAGCCTTTGCTGGAAGGCTCTGATTGAGGAAATAAAAGTGAACATTGGAATTAACAAAACAGCCACAGTCTCTGAACTGTTGTCCTTAAACGAAGTATCTCTCTGTGTGAGGTAGGTCAAGTAGGGCTCCTAGTGAGACAGCCTTGTGTGAATGCTTCTCCAGGTTAGTCTCCTTCCTAAAATAATGATACCGGAGGCTTTTTAAAATAAAAATACAGATTTAATTGTCTCCATGTCTCCTATTCCTCTCTTCTCTCTCTCTCTCTCTCTCTCTCTCTCTCTCTCTCTCTCTCTCTCTCACACACACACACACACACACACACACACACACACTAGCAGATTTCTTCTATTAGTAATTTCCCACTTTACTTTGCTATGTCTCTCTATATCTATATCTATATCTATATCTATATCTATATCTATATCTATCTATCTATCTATCTATCTATCTATCTATCTATCTCTATTCAATCTCTGGGTGGTCTTCTGTTATTATACTGATTACCTTGTTGAATCATGTCTTAGAAACAGATAAAGAGCATATTGTCCTAATTAGAAATCTGGGTGAATGGAACTGTTTTCACAAAATCAAGAAACTCTGTCAGACTGATCCCTGGTTGTTTTTATTTGCAGTCCAAGGTATCCTGTTTATTGACAATCCAAAGGTTTCTTGTGTATCTTAATAAAATGTTGGTCTTCTCAAGAGTTATGTACATCATCTTGTCATTTCTTCTTTTTTCTGGTGAGTATATTTTCCTGTCCTGGATGAGAACCTTTAGCATATTCTAAAAATTTCAGGGAGGTAAAATCTCTGAAAAACCACAAAAGAATGAATGAGCTTGTCTTACTGGGGTTGTAGTCTTTAAAGGGTCATGTTATAAATGTCTTTAAAATTACAGCGGTGGATTTCTTTTTCTAACTTATCCACACTGGAGAAGTTTGAAGGGAGCAGTGGATTAGAACAGGCTGTGTAGATTTTCAGTCTCTGTTAATTTGTACCTCAGATTGTTAACTAAGTTCTATTGGTAAATGCAAAGTCAAGGAAAGAATAATGTCTTTAAACATGTCATTCTTTAAAAATCTAATTTGTTTAACAGCCTGAGGCCCTCTAAGTCAAGGCCTATATTAGGGGTATTTTATCTTCTGTCTAGTTCAAGACTGGTTGTGAACATCAATATGAAGACTTGTGAAACTTTACCTGGAACCTTGAAATTACAGCTGATTAATTTTTTCCAACTTAAATAAATGCATGAAGGATATTTTGAACTCTAAGTTCAGGGTATTTCACTTAAAAATGGCTACAGAGTGAGTTCCAGGAAAGGCGCCAAAGCTACATAGAGAAACCTTGCCTCAAAAAACCCAAAAGAAAAAAATTTATACCAAGTTAATAAACCCATATCTATTAACAAATGGAACATGATACTTTTATTTAGGAGAGTAGTATATAGTACTAGTATTCACAGAGCTATATATATTTGGAAATTAGAATTGTATAGATTTGCATGTATTTTCAGTTAATTTTTTACTACTGCCACCAAATTCTCATTTATTACTTACAGATATAGGCAATTTTCAACAATGTCTGCTACATTTAGATGTAGGTTCTTCTCACCATAAACAATGTGCACAAGGTTGTTTTCACACATTTTTATCTGTCTGCTCTGTTTTCAGAAAGTTTTCTTTTAATATCAGCATTTGACAGGAGTGAAGTAAGACTATTATTTTATATGGAAGTTTAAAGAATAAAGTTTTCTGTTTCATAAATTTGGCAATTTAAGGTAAAATTTACCAAAGAAAATCAGCTCTTCAAAAAATAAAAAGTCATATTTTATTATCATAAATCCTAAACATCAATCCAGAAATGCAAGACAATTTATTATTGATAGAAGATGAAACCATGAATATCTTAATCCCAAATTACATCCATTGGCATTCAAATATATAATTCAATATCTATACAGGCAGTGGGGACAGAACAATGGTTAACTTACCATTAAAAATGCTGACTTCCATATACTCACATGGTAGAATGTTACATTTGAAAATAAATGTAAAACTTGAAAATATTTGAATCGTCCCTGTAATATCAATATATCTGTGTATCTGCGACATATATGTGTCACAAGGTTATGTAAACATTGAGTCACATGCATATAATATATATATAGTATTGCTGTCTTGGTATAAATTTCTAAAGTATCTTAAACTGAATACGTGTTTATTAACATGCACATACATGAGATGTATTGATATGTCAATATAGAGTAAATATTTGCAGTAAATTGCAGAGAAATTACAGAGCAAGAAGAGAATAATCAATAAAAGATTCAATCTGGTGATGGGGTTGATGAAGGGAATGTTATCTGGTGGGGAATCACAAATGTTATGTCAGTTGGCTGCCTTACATGATCATGTTACACCAGCTGTGTGGTGTTCTTATTAGTAGAGGCTTACAAACTAAAAATATGATTATTATTTGACATGTTTTATATGTGTTATATGTCCTTCACATCTACGTGCAGATTATACTTAAACTATTTTGTATGACATTAAATACTAAAAGTGAAGAGCATTTTATTCAATAGCTTATTGTCTAATACATTTCTGTAATCTTTGTTTTTCAGACAATATGTGGAATGTCTAGTTCTCATCAATTTTGTTCAAATGAGTATTTACCGATCTGTGGGACCAATGGCAAAACTTATTACAACAAACGTGTTTTCTGTAATGCATACAGGTAAGGATACAATACTGAATACAAGTTCTTCCTAAGTAATGAAGACTTAATAGCAAAAGCTTATGTTAGTGTTATTGATGTTTTAAGCTCATAATACACAGAAAAATGACCCTGCCAAAACAATGTCCTATGAAGGACAAAGAAACATACGTATCTCTCTTTAATATTGTGAGTTCTGAAAGTGGCTTTTGCATTTGGGACTTTAGAATATATTTGTGTTGAACACTGTGCAAACAAATATATCAATTACCTTCATTATTGGGAATTACTAATTGCAGTTGTGTAAAAATTAAGAAGTAATTCCAAAGCCCTGATGCTCAATGTATCTCTGCTATAGTCTGCAATCTATCATGCTAGAAAAAGACTTCCTGGGAGGATCCTCTTATGTCCTGAACTTGATGAAAGATTCTACACCACAGGATGTTCTAAGATACATACATCCAATATCCCTGTCCTTTCTACTATGTGTTCAGATAGCTGTGTCTCATGTAGAAATATATTTTCTGCTCTTTTATATCACATGACCTCAATGACTTTTCAACTTAACAATCCTGTAATTGCCATGTCTTTCTCAAGGCCTACTGACAATCCCTACTTCTTTTTTTTGTGAGTCTGGGCAAGCTCCAAGACTAAGGCAGTGCTGAGGCAATAGAAAAGACCCAGTACAGTCACAGATGGAAGTGTGCAGATGCTGGAAGCAGTCAGAGTTTTCGTTGATCATAGAAGGAGAAATTAATATCCACAATTCAATCTTTTTCTATTGAAAATTACATGATATACTTCCCAAAGACTTTGATGTATTCTTTCAATAATTTCCTTAAACTTTTTGACCCCTTTTAATATTTCTTTACAGCAGAAGCAATGGTAGAAATAAATTTAAACACTATGGTCCATGTTTTTGATGGAGCTACATATCCCTGTGGATCCTAAGATTACAGTTTTGTACTGAAGTCTACAGTGGATTGAAGATTTTGTCATCAGATTCTCATAGCCCTAGAAGATTGGATGAATCTCTGTGTAGAATATAGGATAAAAGGTTAGACTGTAACGGTTCTTTTCGCCTCTGAGATCCTGGGATTTCAACGTTTTGCTTTCTATGGTCAACTACTTAATGGCACCTAGAAATCTAAAAATCTCAATTTTACATTCTGTAAACTGACAACTTAAAAGAATCAGTACCCTTATTGTAGTTCTTAATAAAATCTTAAATTACACTCTTTATTAACATAATCTTTTGTGGGATGGAAAGACAGCCCAGTTGTTAGGGAAGCTTGACAATCTTGGGTACAAGCCAAGTTTTGTTTGTGCACCCATGTTAGGTGGCTTATAACCTCCATATTTATGGGGACCTCATACCATCTTCTGTCCACTCTGGACACATGCATAGACATATTATACATGCACACACAAAACATAACATAAATAAATCTTTTAAAACAATGCTCCTTACTTCTTTGGATAATGAGGTAACCCAAACACATACTTTTTGACAAATACATATGACAAGGTTGGAATTCAAGAGCTGATTTTTGAATAGTTCCTGTGGGAATGTCTTTTTTCTGGAAATAACTCTTGCCTCAGGAGTTGAACTTTCATGGCCCGACCTTGCAACGATATTGACCATATGCATCAGTACTAATCTTAAACCATAGTCTCCCTCTCTTCGTTGTGACCCTTCTATGTCCCTGAGCCAGCACAATGTGTGAGAGTATTGTGGTAATTGTTCACCTAAAGCAGCAGGCTGAAAGCAAACGTGAAAACAATATGCACTAGAAAGGTAGACAACAACATGTGGTTCAAGGCTGATAAGATATGTTTTCAGTCAAGTGCTATTCTAGGTCAGTAAAAGAAACACTTCACTTTTGAAACCTGTGAAATGCCTTGCCTCTTTAATCATTTATTGTCACTGAGTAATCTCCCTATATACACACGCATATATGAATATATATGTATTACCATAATAGACCCACTTTGTGTGTGTTCATTGTGTGATATGAGAGTTAATATTAGTGACAGTGATTGGTATAGGGGAACCTATATTTGCCTCAACTCAAATCCCTGGGGAAAGCCAGAATAGCCAGTAAATGGTTGCCTGTAAAATCAACATACCATGTGAATGATTTTTTATTTAATAGATTAGGCACTGTGAATAGACAAAATCAAACAGACAAGCAAGCAAAAATGCAAGTTGAAAGAATTCCTATTCCTTGAGTACACCAGGTTTAACGCACTGTTCAATAAGTAGGGGGCAATGACCTTTGTTGAGACCAAATGGAAAGTGCAGAAGTAGAACAATCATCTAGGGTTTGCTCTTAATAGAAATTATACACAGAGGAAGAGTCTGTTCTGTAATATAACACTGCTAAGTTTGGTACCACATCTGAGGAGGGGCCCCTTTCTCCTGAACTCAGAGAATCACCCTAGAAAAGTCTTTGGCAAAGGGAGACTCAGATGTGCAAAACAGCGTCCATTCACTGAGTGACTACCTTTTTTTTTTTTTTAAACTTAAACCATAGTTTAGATATTATGAAAGTGAATCACAGGGCATTGAACTTTTAAAAGCCTTCCATTAAAAGCCTACCATTTTAAAAGCTGAGTAATACTCATTGTGTAAATGTAACACAATTTCTTTATCCATTCTTCAGTTGAGGGACATCTTGTTTGTTTCCAGTTCTGGCTATTACTAATAAAACTGCTATGAACATAGCTGAGCAAATATCCTTGTGGTATAGTGGAGTATCCTTTGGGTCTATGCTCAGGAGTGATATAGCTGGTTCTTGAGGTAGAATGTTTTCCCAAATTCTGAGGAACCACCATATTGATTTCCAAAGGGGCTGTACAAGGTTTCACTCCCAAGAGCAAAGGATGAGTGTTCCCTTTGCTCCAGATCCTCTCCAGGATGATCTGTTGTCTGTATTTTTAATCATAGCCATTCTGAAACTGTAAGATGGAATCTCTTGTGTTTTGATTTGCATTTCCCTGAGGTCTAATGATTTTGAACATCTCCTTAAATGTTTCTTGGCCATTTGAGAGTCTCCTCTTGAGAAATCTCTGTTTAGATCTGTCCCCTATTTTTTTTTTTTTTTTTTGGTTTTTTGAGACAGGGTTTCTCTGTGTAGCTTTGTGCCTTTCCTGGAACTCGCTTTGGAGATCAGGCTGGCCTCGAACTCACAAAGATCCGCCTGCCTCTGCCTCCCGAGTGCTGGGATTAAAGGCATGCGCCACCTCCGCCCGGCATGTTCCCTATTTTTTAATGGGATTATTTTGCATTTTGATGTCTGGGTTCTTGAGCTCTTTATATATTTTGTAGATTAGCCCTTTGTCAGATGTGGGGTTGAGGATGATCTTTTCCCATTCTGTAGTCTGCCATTTTGTTCTATTGACTGTGTCCTTTGACTCACAGAAGATTTTCAGTTCAATGAGGTCCCTTTGAGTAATTGTCAATCATATTCAGCTATTAAAAACAATGACATCATGAAATTTGCAGGCAATTGAATGGAAATAGAAAAGGTTATCTTCAGTGAGGTAATCTAGACCTACAAATATGAACATGGTATGTCTTTTCCAAAGACACAAAATTTGAAGTCAAGATACCTTTAAAATACATATATATATATATATATATATATATATATATATATATACATATATATATATATATAAAACTCAGCAGTCTTTACAATCAAATGTCTTTCTGCAGTTAAAAACACCAAAGACAATATAATCTATACTCTCTGTGTGATTTCCATTTTACATGGCTTATTTTTTATATTACTTTTACTGTCTTTTTAAAGTCTTTACTTTTTAAATTATCTACTTTTTTTATATAGTTTTCTATCATCCTTTTCTTCTCTTTTCCAAACCTATGTACATTTTTACACATAATGTAAATAATTTAGAGGTTTACTCTGTCTGAATTTATCTTATTTTATCGATAATCCTTTTCTGATCATGCTTGCAAACTGCAGCATGGCCTAGATTGAAGTGGCAGCCCTGGCTGCTGACTCTGCCCACTTCAGTTTTTCAACATGGCAGAGGTACCCAGGAGCATCACTCTTACCCTGCCAACTCTGGGGTCCATGCTACCATCAGGTAGCATGCAGCTGGTACATAAACACTTTTTGTCTTTATGAGTAAAGGCTAAACCACCATGCAGTGTGCTGAGCAGCTTGGATACACCTCTCTGTCCTGAGGTATAGGAATTTGCCATTCTACATTCAAGCCTGAATGCCATAGTGTCTTGTGGCCTACATGAGACATGAAGTAGGAAGCTGTTTTTGGCTCTGTTTTACAATCTCTTATTAAGTTGTGATTGAAATTCATAACTTATTATTAAAAGCTGCACCCTAAGCCCATAACTCCTAGGTTTAGGGAACCACCGTTTCATCATCTGATTCTGTGATACTAAATTTTAAGGGTCTATATGTGAATGAGACCATATAGTGTCTTCCCCACTTAGAATCATATCATCTAAGATCATATATGTTTTCACATATGACAGGGTTCCCTTATTTTTATAGTTGAGATATATTCTGTCATGTGTATATAACATATAATTTATTCAATCGTTGACTCTAGTCCTTTGTTTTTCTTTATATACTGGTTATTATTATGTCACAATGAATGTGGGAGAGTAGATATCTTTCTAAAATGTTTCCTTCTGGATTGTTTCCTCATATGGACTTATGAGGAAACTTCATTTTGTTTTCCACTGTGACTGTATTATTTTCCATTCTTCCCAACAGTTCACAAGAGTTCCAGCTTCTGTTTCTCCCTCCGACACTGGTCGCATGCCCTGTCCCTAACCTATTCTGTCACACCTATTCTTACATATGTTGAATATTAACTCCTTATCAAGCACATAGTTTGTAAATATTTTCTACTTTTATGACTTGTTTTTTCATTTTGTTGATAGTTTCCTTTGCTGTGCAGAAGCTTTTAAAATTTTTCTTCTATTTTTGAGATTTATCTCTTCCCTCTCTTCCCTACGAATCATCTCATCTCACCCTTCACTCTCATTTCCAAATTAATGACCATTTATCATTAACTGTTACATAGATACATGTATATAGTTATATATTATATACATATATTCTAAAATATAACATGATTATTCTGTATAATGTTACTCATATATAGGTTTTCATGTCTGACCATTTGCTAATGAGTAATGAATTGGTGTGTGTATCCCTGGAGAAAATTATTTCTCCTACTATTAGCATTACTTAGTTGTCTATAGTTCTTTGTGTAGGGTTGTTCACTTTGGCATGTCTATTTTTGACCTCATTCAGCTCATGTTCAGGTAGTCATGATGAGACTTTATGAGTGTAGCTTTTGGTATTACTAGGAGACACAGTCTCACAGAAAACTTCCTGATTCTCTGGCTCTTAAAATCTTTCTGCCCTTTCTTCTCTAATAATCTCTGAGCCTCATATGTGGGAATTTTTTTCAGATGTATCCAATGGAACTGGGATCCACAACTCTGAAATTTAATTGGTTGTGGGTTTTTTGTAACCATCTCTATCTTTTTCAAAGATAAGGGTTGAGGAATACACTTATCTGTGGCTATAAAGACATGTATAAGGTTTGTACTATTTAATAAAGTGGTGCCAGTAAGTTCTCTTTCAAGATCCATGAGTTCTTTATTCCCAGGTAGTTAGTTAGTTTGTTTTCTAATACCAGGCTTATTTTTCCTCTTGTTGAGTGGTTCTTCAATCCAATTAGAGAGTTTTTGGTTACCTCCAAGGTATGTGTGCCACTACTGGACCCATAGGTTTATGGTTATGGCTCATAGGTGTTATTGCTGAGTAGACTTCTCTCTTATTCCTTTGAAAGACTGTATCATGCCTTATGGTATGATGAAAGCTAATACTCAGTGAGGAGCCATCCTGGTCTGGTCCAAACTTTTTAGTTTGAAGTCTAAATGTTTACAGATGCATCTCCCACATGGGTGATGACTCTGAAAAGTTGTGTTGCAGGAGCTCTCTGAACAATTTGCAGGCAACTGACTGATACAGGAAATCTCCTTCCTGCACCTTGGCTGTTAGAGTCTTCTATTGCAATGATTTACTTATAGATTAATATGGACAGGACATTCCAGGATTTTTCAAGTCTTTACTTTCCCAGACATCATTTATATGTGTTATACAAAAAAGACTTTGTGTCTGCAGCAATAATTTGATAATCCAATTCTGTTAGGCAACCAAGGTCAAACCATGACCTATTATATACTTTGGTTAAGCTTTCCCTTGGCTCCCTTTTTTTCTCATTACTATCACTTTACTACTTGTTTGAACCCTCCTGCCTTCAATACTCTCTAATATTTTTATTTCACCTATATTCTACTATCACCCTCCCAAATGCATCCCCACCAACAAAAGTTAATTTCTCTTATTTTTTTTTCTGATTTCACATGTACTTCGTGTTTAACATACAAACCAAATAGTTTGAAACTAAGGACCCTCATAGGAGAAAAAATAACATGTAGCAGTGGCAGTTTTCTTTTGGGGACTGGGTTTCATTCTTGTAAAAATCAGCTGCCTGCAAGCTGTTCAGAGAGCTCCTGCAACACAGCTTTTGTGAGTCACCACTCATGTTGGAGATGTACCTGTAAACATTTAGACATCAAATTAAAAAGTTTGTAACAAACCTCATTGAGTATATGTTTCTTCACTTCTATCGATTTTACCTGCAAATTTCATTATTTCATTTTTCTTTACAGACCAATTGCATTTCCTTGTTGATATGTGCCCCATATTCATTATCCATTCATTAGTTGAGGGACATCTAGGTTAATTCCATTTTCTATTGTGAATAAAGTGACAATGAAAACGTATGTACATGTATCTGTGTAGTTAGATATAAAGTCCTCTGAATATACCCCAGGAGTTTTTCAGCTGGGCTACAAGACAGATCTATTTCTATGTTTAGTTTAAGAATTTTCCAGAATTATTTCAAGGTGGCTGAACTAGTTTGTACTCTCACACAGTGTATAAGGGTCTCCTTTACCAGAATTCAAACCAGCATTTGTTGCCATTTGGGTTTCTGATAATGGCCATTGTGACTAGAGTGAGACAGTGTCTTAATATAGTTTTCCTCTCCATTTTCTGATAGCTAAGAATGTTAGACACTTTTTAAAGTAATTATTAAACATTTGTATTTCATCTTTTGACAATTAATCTTTGTTCATTTCCATAGTCACTTACAAGTTGGGTTTATTTCTTTGTGTTTCATTTTTATGTTCTTTTTCTGTTCTAGCCAAGGCTTCTCTGTCAGGTATGTAGTGGGCAATGATGTCATCCCATTCTTTCGGTTACTTCACTGAATTGACCTTTACCTTTGCTGTGTGGAAGCCTTTTAGTTCATGATCCCATTTGTCAATGCTGATCTTACTTCCTGTGCCGTCAGATTCTTATTTCAAATACTGGAGAAAACATGGGGGGAAAAGGGGAACCCTCATTGACCATTAGGGAGATTACAAACTGGTAGAGTCACTATGGAGAGTTCTCCAAATGCTAAAATTAGATCTATCATATAACCCACTTATAGCACTTCTTTGTATAGTCACCAAAGGACTGAAAATCATCCTGCAAAATACAAACTGGACGTGGGGCGGGTAATGAAGGGCAAGGGGTCGAGGGAAAGAGAGCTTAGGGGAGCGGGAGACCCCAGCTGGATCAAGAATAGAGAGGGAGAACAAGGAATAAGAGACCATGATAAATGAAAACCCCATGGGAATAGGAAGAAGCAAAGTGCTAGAGAGGTCCACAGAAATCCATAAAGATACCTCCACATTAGACTGCTGGCAATGGTTGAGAGAAAGTTGGAACTGACCTACTCTGGTGATAGGATGGCCAAACACCCTAACTGTCGTGCTAGAAATCTCAACCAATGACTGATGGAAGCAGATACAGAGATCCACGGCCAGGCCCCAGGTGGAGCTCCGGGAGTACAATCTTCGAGAAAGAGGAGGGACTGTATGAACGAGAATTGTTGAGACCAAGATTGGAAAAAGCACAGGGACAAATACCCAAACTAGTGGAAACACATGAACTGTGAACCAATAGCTGAGGAGCCCCCAACTGGATCGGGCCCTCTGGATAAGTGAGACAGTTGATTAGCTTGAACTGTTTGGGAGGCACCCAGGCAGTGGGACTGGGACCTGTCCTTAGTGCATGAGCTGGTTGTTTGGAACCTGGAGCCTATGCTGGGACACTTTGCTCAGCCTGGGTGAACGGAGGAGGGGACTGGACCTGCCTGGACTGAATCTACCAGGTTGAGCTGAATCTCCAGGGGAGTCTTTGCCCTGGAGGAGATGGGAATTGGGGGTGCGCTGGGGGGGGGGGGCGTGAGGAGGGAGGACAGGGGAATCCGTGGCTGATATGCAATATTAAATCAAATTAAAAAAATACATGCTCAGCCATGTTCATTTCTGCCCTATTCACAATAGCTAGGAAATGAAAAACAACCTAATGTTCTACAGCTGAAGAATGGAAATGAAAATGTGGTACATATACACTATGGAATTTTATTCCTTGTTAAAGAAAAATGAAATCATGAACTTTGCAGGTGAATGTATACAACAAAAAAAGTATTATATTGAGTGCTACTTTAATTCCTTCTTCTGTATTTAACTCCCTTACATACCCCAAACCCAGAAAGACAAATGTTGCAGGTTCTCTCTGATTGAAGGCTCCTAGTTACAAACCTTCAGATGTGAGTACGTAGTCTGTAGTAACTACAGAAACTAGGAAAGTAAAATGTGATCATTGCTAGGATAGGGTTGTTGGGTAACAAAAGAGAGGGAAATAGCAGGGTACAAGCACTGTGATCAGGGAAGTGAGAAATCGAGTGTGCTCCTTAAGGAGCAGTAGGGAGTTAGAAACAGAAGAAGGTAGAAAGAGGATGAAGGATAATAGCAGGATACAAGTAATCTGATAGGGAAAACGGTAAATGAAGGGATCCATTAGTGAAGGGAGAGGGGTGTAAATACAAGGAAAGGAGGGAGGTGGGTAAAATAACAATAAGGATGGCTGAAAAGGCCATAAAGAACCATACTATTAAGTATTTACCTAAAAAATAAAAGGCTTTTCATTTTATATATGCATATAATATGTATAGTATTATTTTTATTATATAGATATTGTACATATAGGTAGTACTTTTCTATATATCTATATATACATGAGTTGTTGGACAGACCTATCTGAGAGACTCCCACAACCTTAAGCCTATTTCTATTGTCCTTGGTTACCTGCTAGAGCTGGAAGGTAAGTCTCTATTGCTGAAGACATCATGCACTTCAGAAATAGGTCCCAGGGACCCATGAGTTGTAACTGACCTGAATGCCCCTTGTCTTAGTTAGGGATTATATTGTTGTGAAGAGACATCATGACCACAACAATTCCTAAAAGGGAAAACACTTATTTGGAGTGGCTTACAATTTCAGAGGTTTAGTCCATTATCATCATGGTATAACATGGTGGATTTCAGGCTGACATGGTGCTGGAGAAGGAGCTGAACGTCCTACATCTTGACTTGTAGGTAAGAGGAAGTGGTCTGTCTCACTTGGCATGGCTTGAGCATGTATTAGGCCTCAAATCCCTCCTCCACAGTAACACCCTTCCACCAACAAGATCACACCTACTTCAGCAAGGCTACACCTTCTAGTAGTGCCATTCTCTTTGAGGACCAATTTTTTTTCAAACCACGACGTTTCTTCTCAGGACTAGCTTTCCTGGTAGCAAAAGGCACTATGCAAAGTTCCACAGGAGAGAAGCACCCAAGAGTACCACTCAGCTATGATGCCTATGAACCATTACAGTGACCAACAATGCATGGTAACCCTTATGTGCAGTAGTGGCGCACATACCTTGGCAGTAACCACATGCTCTCCACTTGTACTTTAGACCCATACAATAGGAAGGATACCATGTCTGGTACTGAAACCTAGCTAAATACTCAGTGCTTAGTGAAATCATGTTTTTGGGGGAGAATCTACAACTATTAATTTACCAATACATTATAGTTCCTAACAATTGTCTATAAGCATTGGTTCTTAAAAGTGTTGTCTTCACCTCACATCAAGGAAACTTCTCTTCTCAAAACTCAGAGACCATTACAGAAATCTACAGCCAGTCAAAAGCAGAGTTTTGGAGTGCAGTCCCAATGAATGTATCTATCGAACCCTTCCACACCTAAGGTTCAGGGAACATCGTGGAAGAGGAGGCAGAAAGATTGTAAGAGCCAGAGGATCAGGGAGTTTACTATGTGGCAATGACTCTTAATAACATAAGAAGATATACTTGTAAAACCTCACCAACATGACTGCTCAGATGTGAGCTGAAGGATAACACTTAGCAGTATGCCAAATAGGACAGGAAAAAGCCCACAAGGCCTCAAAACTTCACCAAGAACACAGGCAACCAAGTAAAGCTCAGAGTGGGAGAGGTAGAGCTCTACAGGCTAGAGTATTCCAACTGGTTTTCTAGTACCAAATGATCAACTTTGAAACATACAAATAAGTAACAATATTTGGACTCAATAGGTTTTATGTAGGCATGTATATGTATTATATATACATACATACATACATACATATACATATATATGTACATCTATAAATACATATATGCATTCAACAGTAATGAAAAAAGAAACAATTTCCTTATGAAGGCACTTAGTGCTATGAACTTTCCTCTTAGCACAGCTTTAATAGTGTCCCATTTTCATTGAATTCTAGGTTGTCTTTAATTTCTTTCTTTATTTCTTCCTTGACCCAGCAGTCATTCAGTAGAGAGTTGTTCAGTTTCCATGGGTTTGTAGGATTTCTGTTGCTGGTGAAACTCTGCTTTAATCCATGGTTGTCTGATAATCCAGGATAGGGGGTTATTTCAATTTTCTTATGTCTGTTGAGACTTGCTTTGCAACTTATTGTGTGGTCAATTTTGGAGAAGATTCCACAAAGTGCTGAGAAGAAGGTATAGTGAATTTCATTTTCTTTTCTTCTCTTTTTTTTTTTTTTTTTCGAGACAGGGTTTCTCTGTGTAGCTTTGCGCCTTTCCTGGAACTCACTTGGTAGCCCAGGCTGGCCTCGAACTCACAGAGATCCGCCTGCTTCTGCCTCCGAGAGCTGGGATTAAAGGCGTGCGCCACCACCGCCCAGATGAATTTCATTTTCAAATCGGGTATCAACACCATATTTCATTAAATTATCTGTGTTGTCTTAGAAAATAGTTGTATCTCCTTTGAGTCATTTGATCACAATTATAAAGCTTTTGACTTCTGCACCAGATATTTCATTAAAGTCATTCCCACCAGAGGCCTTCTATGGTGTTAGTAATTTTGGGAGAAAAAACTCATTTTGTTTTTCATGTTACTTGTTTTACTTCATTGAGATCTCCCCATTGGGGTTAGAATTGCTGGTTAAATTTCTATTCTTCTTGTTAGGTTGCCTCTTTTTTTTCAAAAAAAAAAAAAAAAAGAGTTCAGTGTTCAGGAGGCAGACTAGGTTGTATACATTTGTGCTCATGCTTTCATCTATTAAACTGGTGCTCAAGGCACCAGACTCTAAGTCCAGTCTGTTCTTGTTGCTGAGCACTGTTTGCAGCAACAGTTCCCATCCAGCTGTTAACCCACTCTAATAATTGACTAGCACATGACTATAAACCAGACACTAGTTCAGTACTGATTAGCTTAGGGAGTAAGGTAAAGGGACCCTGATCGTACTGTGTACAATGATATATATTAGTTATTTTGTCATGAGTGGACAGGAGAATAAAGGAAAATGGAGCATTCTCAGTGAGACTATTAACTAGTATATTAGTCCCTGAATGGGAGTAGAGGAAAAGGGAGAATTACTGAGACAAAAAAATGGAGAGAGGTGGAATTTGTTGGAGTTTGGTTAGTGGTATACTAAAAATAGGGTATGGATATGTATCCAGATACCATAAACCAGGTCAGCCTCTGGTCTTTGGGAGGTGTAACAGTGAGAGGAGTGGGTATAAAAAGAGACACAAAGGCAAACAAGGAAAAACAAGAAGTGAGGAAAAAATGTATGAGCAGTAGGGGGCAGTATAGGTCTGCTACATTGACCTCAAGTTTTGGTGAGGAAGAGAGCTGGGTGAAGGTGTAAGGTAATGAAAACACGGGCAGATAAAGGATAGCTGTAGTGGGGAAAGAGAAGTGTGGGGATATAAGGAAATGTGATCATTTGAATCTCACTTTGTCTCTTCGGTCTGTTGCTCCAGTCCTCTGGTCCTGGTTTGAGCTATCCTGTGTACTGACTTTCACTAGTCCAGCATCCCCTGCACATAGACATTTCTTGACAGTTCTGCTCTGTCAGCTGTAGATAGCCAGCACAAACTCTGTCCTAACGCAGTCTCTGCATTCCCACAGGGTTGGAGGGGTAGGAGTTTGTGTGGGGACCAAACCACAGTTTAGAGCTCCTGCTTAGCTTATGCAGTGTTGCCTTTCTCCACTGGGGTGCTGAAGGTGGCCCTGGCTGCAGTCCCTGGGAAGCCCCTTAATCAAAGTCCCTCTGGAAGAGCTGTTCCAGATTTTTCTGGTAGGATTGGCCTGCAGCTGTGGTAGGGGTTGCTTTGCTTGCACTTGGAGCAGGAAGTCCAGTCTCATGATAGAGGAAGTTCATGGGTCTGATGACAGAAGAGTTTTGTTGGTCCCTTGATCAAGTCAGTTTGAAGACTGAAGAAGTAGCTGTGGGAGTGATGAGATACACTTTTTATAAAGTTAATGACTTTAATTCTTTGAGATTTTCATGCAATGTATTTTGAACTTATTTATCCCCCAACTCCTTGCAAATCCCCTTACCTCTTTACCTACCCACTTTCATGATTTCTTCCCTCCCTCTTGCTTCCCTCCTTTCCTACCTTCTATCCTACCTTACCTTATCAATTCTGCAAGTCTGGTTTGTGTTGGAAAAGCCTCTCAGGTGTGGGTCCTGCCCTGCAGTGTGGTCAGTACAACAGAAATCAAATTATTCCTGTTCGCACATAATATGATATTATACACAAGAATTCTCAAAACTCCTACTAGAGAATTACTAGAAACAACCATTTCAGTCTATCATTAGGATACAATATCAACTTATAAAAATCAGTAGCTTTTCTAAATACCACCAACAAACGCACTAAGAAGGAGATCATGGACACATGCCCATCTTCTATATTTTAAATATCTCTTCCTTTGAAAATCAATTTTATCTCATAATGCTTTGTCAGGGCTTTGTTTATTATTTAACCTTACATGTACTTTGTTTATGTAGTATAGTCTCCAGTTTTGTGTTTTTTGGGATTTCTCTGTGTGGGAATGTGTGTGTGTGTGTGTGTTTCTTGAGATGTTTCTTTGTCTCTTTTTCGTCTGTTTCTTCATTTGTTTGATCTTATTCCCTTCTTTTGTTTTATTTAATCTAATTTTATTTTATTAACATTATGTATTTAGATGCCTGTTTGTATCTCAACAAGAGAGAGAAAGAAAGGATGTGAATTCAGTTGGGTGGGGAAGTTGGGGAGGATCTATGAAAAGGGGAAATTATAATCAGAATACATTGTATTAAATTTTATTTTCAGGTTAAAACATCAAGGTTACTCCCAAATTAAGAGATAGAAATACATTTCTCAGTCTCTTCCTTTTATATTTACTTTAAGCAATGGTCTATTTTTAATGTACTAGATATAATGAAGTACAGACTATGAGTCAGTGTTTATTTATGGATATGCTCAGGAAAAAAGAAAGCAATTGATCAACAGCACAGCAGCAGGAAAGTGTATCTCAAGACAGGCACAGTGAGAATCCATTCCTGGTGTCTATTGTGGCAGAAAAGTTGGAGGGAAGTAATTAAATCTTAACAGGGCAATTGTCCCCTCAGCCTGTGCTCTCTTCTGCTCTGCACTTTTGAGTTCTGTTTGAGGGGAGTTTCCTTAAACCAGGCTGCTGATGAGACTCACCTGGGAGGATTTGCTCTTGCAATGTTTGGATTTTCTCTTAACTATGAATTCACTGCTTTGACAGAAGGACAATATCTTTACTGTTGTTAGAAGGTTTCCATGATTCTACCATACATTTATTTACAAACATTTCATAACCGATGTCCATGTCTAAATGTCATTGTCAACTTATTTTTTTCTCATTGATTCTCTTTTCCTCTTACAATTAGTTCATTTGGAAAGATTTATATATTTTTCCTTTTCTAAAATAAAATAGCACTTTCATTCTTTTAGTACTTATGAGTTCATGAGGACAAATTGTCCCCGTTTCTTCAGCCAAGAAAAGATCTACTGATAATTATTTGATAGGCTTCACTCATGACCTGCTTTTACTTCTAAGAATGCAGGACGCTCCGTGCCTTATCATCCCTGTGCATTCTTCTTAGCCCAGAGAGCTCATCACTCATACATAATTTGGAGACTTCATTGGAAGGCTCTGATTGAGGAAATAAAAGCAAGCATTGGATCAACAAAACAGCCACAGTCTTTGAACTGTTGTCCTTAACCCAAATATCTCTCTGTGTGAGGTAGGTCAAGTGGGGCTCCCAGTTAGACAGCCTTAAGTTAGGGCTTCTCCAGGTTAGTGTCCTTCCTAAAATAATGACACTGGAGGCTATTTTTTGAGATTACAGATTTAAATGTCTCCTTTTCCTCCTTTGTGTTCTCTCTCTCTCTCTCTCTCTCTCTCTCTCTCTCTCTCTCTCTCTCTCATACACACACACACACACACACACACACACATACAGACACAGACACACATTAGCAAATTTCCACTGTTAGTATTTTCCTACTTTGTTATCTATCTATCTATCTATCTATCTATCTATCTATCTATCTATCTATCTATCTATCTATCTATATCTATCTATCTATCTATCTACCTATCTATTATCTATCTATCTATCTATCTATCTATCTATCTATCTATCTATCATTGATTTATGTATCATCTATCTATCTATCTATCTATCTATCTATCTATCTATCTATCTATCTTCTATCTATCTTTCTGTCTGTATATTTAATCTCTGGGTGGTCTTCTGTGTTTTTATTTTATGACCTTATTGAATCACATTTTAGAAAGAGATAAAAGGAATTATTGCCTTAATTAGGAATTTTGTTGGAAATATTTTCACAAATTCAAGAAACTCTGTGACTGATCCCTGGTTGTTGTTGTTGTTTTGTTTTTCAGCTGTCCAAAGCATTGTGTTTACCGACATTCCAAAGGTTTCTTGTGTACCTTTCATAAAATGTTGGTCTTCTCAAGAGTTACGTACATCACCTTGTCATTTCTTCTTTTTTCTGGTGAGTACATTTTCCTGTCCTGCATGAGAACCTTAAGCATATTCTAAAAAATTCAGGGAGGTAAAATCTCTGAAAAACCACAGAAGAATGAATGAGTTTGCCTTACTGGGGTTGTAGTCCTTGAATGGTCATGTTACAAATGTCTCTAAAATTAGTGGTGGGTTACTTTTTCTAACTAGTCCACAATTGAGAAGTCTGCAGAGAGCAGAGGATTAGAACAGGCTGTGTGGACTTTCAGTCTCTGCTAATTTTTACTTGAGATTGCTAAGTAAATCCTATTGGTAAATTCAAAGTCAAGGCAAGAAAAATGTCTTTAAATATGGCATTCTTTCAAACCCAATTTGTTTGACAGCCTGAGGCCTCTAAGTCAAGCCCTAGTTAGGGGTGTTTTATCCTCTGTCAAGTTCAAGACTGACTATGAACTTCAAAGTAAGGACTTGCAAAACTTAACATAGAACCTTGAAATTACAGCTGATTGTTTTTTTCCAATTAAGTGAATACATGAAAGATATTTTGAACTCTGAGGCCTGAGTATTTCACCAAAAAATTTATATAACCTTAATATACCCAGATCTATTAACAAAAGGAAGATGATACTTCTATATAGGAGAGTAGTATATAGTACTACTTTTCATAGAGCTGTATATATTTGGGAATTAGAATCATCTTGATTTGCATGTATTTTTAGTTAATTTTTACAACTGTCACAATATTCCCATTTATTACTTACACTTGTAGGCAATTTACAACAATGTCTGCTACATTTAGGTGTAGGTACTTCTCACCAAATCAGTGTGGACAAGGTTGTTTTTATACATTTTTATCTTTCTTCTCTGCTCTATTTTCAGAAAGTTTCTTTATCATATCAGCATTTTTCAGGACTCATGTAAGTTACTATTACTTTATATGGAAATTTAAAAAGCAAAGTTTTCTTCTTTATAAAACAAGCAATTTAATGTAAAATTTATCAAAGAAAATAAATTCTTCAAAAATTTGTATATACCATTAAAGAATGGTATATTTTATTACAATTAGTCCAAAACATCAATCCAGTAATACAAGAACACTTATTGTTGATACAAGATGCAACAATTAATTAGTATCTTAATCCCAAATTCCAGCCATTGGCATTCAGATTTATAATTCAATATCTATACAGTCCAGTGGAACAGCAGAATGGTTAACTCTCCGTTAAAAAAGATGACTTCTGCCGGGCGGTGGTGGTGCATGCTTTTAATCCCAGCACTCGGGAGGCAGAGGCAGGCGGATCTCTATTAGTTTGAGGCTAGTCTGGGCTGCAGAGTGAGTTTCAGTAAAGGTGCAAAGCTACACAGAGAAACCCTGCCTTGAAAAACTAAAAAAAAAAAGAGTAGAATGTTACATTTGAAAATAAATGATTTGTCTCTCTAAATATCAATATATCTGTTTCTCTGTGAGTATGTGCAAAAATTGAATCACATACATGCTATATATACATGTATATATAATTACTTTCTTTGTATAAATTACCAAAGTATCTAAAATTGAAAATCTGTGTTATGAGCACACCCATAAATGAGATGTATTGACACATAAATACATAGTAAATATGTGCATTGAATTGCAGACCACTTATAGAGGAATAAGAGATAATCAATAAAAAATTCAATTTGGTGATGGGAGGATGAAGGGAATGTTGTCTGGTGGGGAATCTCAGATGTTATAATGTGAGTTGGCTGCTTTACAAGATTATGTTACACCAGCTTTGTGGTATTCTTATTAGTAGAGGCTTACAAACTAAATATATAATAATTATTTTCAAGTGGATTATATGTGTTATATGTCATTTACATCTATGTGTAGATTATATTTAAACTCCTTTGTATGGCATTACATACTAAGTGTGAAGAACATTTTCATTCAATAGCCCATCATCTAATATGTTTCTGTTTTCTTTGTGTATTTTTCAGACAATGTGTAGAAATTTTGTTCCTTATATGACTTGCCCCAAAGAGAATAATCCTGTCTGTGGGTCCAATGGCCATACTTATACCAGCAGATGCATGTTCTGTAAAGCATACAAGTAAGAATACAATACTAGATACAAGTTCTTCCTAAGTAATGAAGACTTAGTAGCATAATCTAGATTTATATTATTGATGTTCCATGCTCATATTACACAGAAAAAATTACTCTACCAAACCAATGTGCTATGAAAGACAAAGAAACACATATACCTCCCTTTAATATTGTGACTTTTGAAAGTGCCTTTTGCATTTGGTACTTAAGAATATACTTTGTTGAACACTGTACAAACAAACAAATCAGTTCACTTAATTATTGGGAATTACTAATTGCAGATGTGTAAACATTATGAGGCAATTCTAAAGACCCGATGCTCAATGTATCTCTGCTACAGTCTGCAATCTATCATGCCAGAAAGGAACTCCCTGGAAGGATCCCCTGAATTCCATGAAAGATTTTATACCACAGGATGTTCTAGGATACCTCCATCCAATATCCCTATCCTTTATACTCCTTTATACTTTATACACACACACACACACACACACACACACACACACACATACACACACAAATAATAAGATAGCTGTGTCTCACGTAGAAATCTTTCTTCTTCTATTTTATATCCCATAGTCTCAATGGCTTTTCCACTTAACAATCTTCTAATTGTCGTGTCTTTCTCAAGGCTTACTAACAATCCCTACTTCTTTCTTTTATGAGTCTGGGCAAGCTTCAAGACTAAGGCAAAGCTGAGACAGTAGAAAGGGCCCAGTACACTCACAGCTGGAAGTGTGAGGATGCTGGGAGCTGTCAGAATTTAGTTGTTCATAGAAGGAGAAATTCATGTTCACAATTCAATCTTTCCCTTTTGAAAATAACATAATACACTGCTCAAAGAGTTTAATGTCTTCTTTCAATAATTTCTTAAAACTTTTTTGACCTCTTTTATTTTTTTCTTTACAGAGAAAGCAATGGTAAAATTAAATTTAAACATAATGGTAAATGTTGAGTTTTCGATGGAGCAACATCTTCCTATGGATTTTATTATGATCACAGGTTTGCCCTGAAGTCTAAAGTGAATTGGAGATTTTGTCATCAGGTTCTCATGGCCTTAGAAGATTGGGTGACTCTCTGTGTAGGATACAGAGTAGAAGACTGGGCTGTCACTGTTCTTTTCACTTCTGGGATCCTGAGATTTCAATGTTTTACATTCTATGGTCAACTACTTAATGACACATAGTAATCCAAAATCTCCATTTTACATTCTGTAAACTGACAACTTAAAACAATCAATACCCTTGTTGTAGTTCTTAATAAAGTCTTAAAGTACACTATTTATCAAGTAAATCTTTTGTTGGATGGAAAGACCCCCCGGTGTTTAGCAAAGCTTGGCAATCTTGGAGAGAATTAAGTTTGGTTTCATATATCCATGTTAGGTGACTTATCACCTCCACCTCCAAGGAGATCTCATACCATCTTCAGTACACTTTGGAACCTGCACAGACATATTACACACACACACACACACACACACACACACACACACACACACACACACAAATCTTTTAAAAACAATGCTCTTTGCTTCTTTGGATACCGAGGTAACCCAAACACATACTTTTGACAAATACCAAAGACGAACTTGAAAGTAGAGTGCTGATTTTTGAATAGTATCTGCAGGAATGAACTTTTTCTGGAAATAACTCTTGCCTCAGGAGTTGACCCTTTTGTGTTTTGACCTTGCAACGATGTTGACCATGTGCATTAAGACTATTTATTCTTAAACAGTATTGTCCCTCTCTTCTTTGTGAACCTTCCATGACCCTGAGCTAGAACGATATATGAGTGTATTATGTTAGCTATTCCCCTGAAGCAGCAGGTTGAAAGCAGCCTTGAAAACAAATATGTAATAGAAAAGATTGAAAGCAACATGTGGTTCTATGTTGATAAAATGTTTCCAGTCAAGTGCTATTAAGGAAACCCTTCACTTTTGAAACCTTTTGAATGCCTTACCTCTTTAATCATTTATAGTCACTCTGTATTCTACCTATACATGCACATATATGAATATATATGTATTACCATAATACACCTATATGTGTGTGTATATGTGTGTGTTTACTGTATGGTATGTGATATGAGATAATATTAGTAACAGAAACCCATGTTTGCCTCAGCTGAAATCACTGGGGAGAGCCAGAACATCCAGCAAATTGTTGCCATGAAATAGCATACCTTGTGAATGATATATTATTTACAACATTAGACCCTATGAAAAGGCAAAATCAGAGAAGAAAGCAAAAATGTGCAGAGGAACCCCATTTTTTTCAAATACCAGGTTTCATGCACTATTCAATAAACAGGGGACAATGACTTTGCTGAGGACACATGGAAGATGCAGAAGTAGAAAAATCAGCTTGGGTTGCTCTTGATAGAAATTACAAAGAGGAAGAATCTGTTTTGATATAGCATAACTAATATTGGTGCCACAACTGAAGAAGAGCTCCTTTGTTCAGAACTCATAGAATCAGCCTAGAAAAGTCCCAGGCACAGGGAGACACAGATGTGCAAATCAGTATGCTTTCACTAAGTGACTATTAATTTTTTTAAACTTAAATCATAGTTTAGATATTATGAAAGTGAATTGCAGGGCATTAAACTTTTAAATGCCTACCATTTTAATAGCTGAGTATACTTATTATGTAAATGTAACACGATTTCTTTATTCATTCTTCAATTGAGGGACAGCTTGGTTGTTTCTAGTCTGGCTGTTATGTGTAAAGCTGCTATGAACATAGCTGAGCAAGTGTTCTTGTGGTAAAGTGTCCTTGTGGTATAGTGGAGCATCCATCCATTGGGTCTATGCCCAGGAAAGGTATAACTGGTTTTTGAGGTACAACATTTCCCAATTTTCTGAGAAACCACCATATTGATTTCCAAAGTGGCTGTACAAGTTTTCACTCCCACCAGCAAAGGAGGAGTGTTCTCTTTGCTCCAGATCCTCTCCAGCATGATCTGTTACTTGTGTTTTTAATCATAGCCATTCTGACACTGTAATATGGAATCTCAGTCATTTGCATTTGTATTTCCCTGAGTGTTAATTATGCTGAACATCTCCTTAAATGTTTCTTGACCATTTGAGATTCTTCCTTGAGAATTCTCTGTTTAGACCTGTCCCCTATTTTTCAATTAGATTATTTGACATTTTCACGTTTGGTGTCTTGAGCTCTTTATATATTTTGGAGATCAACCCTCTGTCAGATGTGGGTTTGGTGAAGAGCTTTTCCCATTCTGTAGGCTACCATTTTGTCTTTTGACAGTATCCTTTGTCTTACAGAAGACTTTCAGTTCCATGAGGTCTCATTTTGTAATTGTAGATCTCTCAGCTATTAAAAACAATGATATCATGAAATTTGCAGGCAAATGAAGGGAACTTGAAAAAAATTTATCTTGAGTAAGGCAATCCAGACCTAGAAAAATAACCATGGTATGTACTCACTTATAAGTGAATATTAGCTGCAAATTAAAGGATAACCATGCCACAATCCACAGACCCAGAGAGCTAAGTAACAAGGAGAGGTCAAAGGAGGACAATGGACATCCCTGGGAAGGACAAATAGAATAGACATCTAGGGTGGAGGAGGGGTGGCATGGATAGGAACAGGTTGGGGGAGGATGGATGGAGAGTGTACTGGGAGAGTCAACTGGAATTGGGTGCATCTCAGGAATGAGCTGGAAACCGAGTGCAATGGAAATTCCCAGGAATCTACAAAGGTGACCCTAGCTCAGACTTTTAGCAATGGGGAATAGAGAACCTGACCTGGCCATGTCCTGTAAACAGGAAAGATTTCTAGTCCAGGAATTGGGACATCAATCCAGGCATATAACCTTCAGCCTACAAGATGTGCTGGGGCACATGCAGCACAGAAATTGTGGGAGTGGCCAACCAATGACTGGTCCAGCTCTAGACCCATGCCAGGAGAGGGAGCCCATATCTGACACTGCCTGGAGGGCCAGGAAACAGAAGGTGGATAGCCAGAGACCTAGGATAGAACCAAACAAGCCTGGAAACAAAAATGAAATGATTCCTATTGATACTCTGCTCTACTCTTAAATTGGTGCCTAGTCTTATTTCCATCAGAAGTTTCATTCAGCAACTAATGAAAACAGATGCAGAGTCCCACAGCCAAACATAAGCAGACTTTGGGAATCTTGCAGAAGAGGGGGAGAAAGGATTGTAGGAGCCAGATGGGTCAAGAACACCTCAAGAAAAACCCACAGAATCAACTAACCTGGGTCATTGGGGCTCATAGAGAATGTACTGACAACCAAGGAGCCTGCATGGGACTGACCTAGGCCCTCTTTATGTATGTTAAAGTTGTATAGCTTGGTCTTCTTGTGGGACTCCTAACAGTGTGGAATCAGGGGCTGTCTCTTTCACTTTTGCCAGCTTTTTAGATCCTTATCCACATACTGTGTTGTCTCATCCAGCCTCGAACTTGATATTCCATGTTTAATTGATATCCATGCGAGGGTTGCCTCCTCTGAATATAAACAGAGCATGAGTGGATGTAAGGGCAGAGGGGAGATGGAGGGAGGGACTGGAAGAAGAAGAAGAAGAAGAGAAGAAGAGGAAGAGGAAGAGGAAGAGAAGAAGAAGAAGAAGAAGAAGAAGAAGAAGGGGAAGGGGAAGGGAAGGGGGGGAAGGGGAAGGGAAGGGGAAGGGAAGGGGGGGAAGGGGAGGGGAAGGGAAGGGGGGGAAGGGGGGGGGGGGGGGGGGGGGGGGGGAAGGGGAAGGGAAGGGGAAGGGGAAGGGGAAGGGGAAGGAAGAAGAAGAAGAAGAAGAAGAAGAAGAAGAAGAAGAAGAAGAAGAAGAAGAAGAAGAAGAAGAAGAAGAAGAAGAAGAGAAAACAGTGGTGGTGATGTAAAAATATATATGTAGCGTGCACGCACATACACGCACACATATTTAAAAGCCTATCATCTAGCAAGGAAAACAATTCTAATTAAAAATGCTATTTTATTTGAAAAACTGCAATTGTTGTTGTGGTATTTATATACAATGATGCTGGCCAAGGGATATGATTCAATGATTTGTTCTTAGTAAGTAAACATAAATATATAGCTATCAGCATGACTGCTTGTAGACCATTTAAATCATTCTAAAATCTCATATCTCTTTGTGGTCACCCCTTCCCAGACCTACCTCTAGACTCTATGTTCTTTCTCCACTTAATTGCCTTTCTGGATGTTTTATACAAATATAATTAAGCAAAGTTTCCTTTGTATGGACTTCCTTCACTCAGGATTATTCCTTTTGGTTCAGCCACAATGTGAATTACATTTTTAAATACTGAATGATATTCTTTCTTGAATTGGTAATTAAAATTTTTAAATGCATTCATCACTTGATGGATGTCTGGGCTGTTTTTGATATTTAACTATTATTATTAATACTACTATGAACATTACCCAACAAATGTTTTCATTGAATTGTTTTTATTTCTACTTTGTAAATTCGTGGAGATAGAGTTTGTGGCTAATATGGTAGATAATTATACATGGTAAGTAAGAAGTGCTAACCATTTTTCAAAGTGGCTGTACTTTTTTACAGTCTCCTTAGTAATGCATGAATATATTGCTTTTTCAGCATCTGTGGCAACACTTGTTGTTATATCTTTTGGTTTATAGTCACTATAGTGATTGAGTATATTCAAGATGGACAATATGGTTGTAAGGATTTGGTCCTTAATTTTGTCATCAGCCTTCGCCGGCTTCCCAGCCTAAAAAGCGGGTGGGCCCTCTGTGGGCTCTCTGTCCCCTCTCCTCTCCGCTCCTTCCTCCTGTCGCTCCCCCCTCTTCCTCCCCCACTTCTGTGTCTCTCTGTCTCTCTCTTTCTCTTTCTCTCTCCCCTCTCCAATAAAGCTCGAAAAAGGTAACTATGGCTGTGATTCTTTTAATCATCACGCTCCTCCACCTGCGCAGGTGGCAACCAGCCACAAGAGGCAGTGCCACGGCATAACCAACAATGGTGACTATGTGACTTTGTGTAATGAGTACTATAAAGTAATTCATGTGTCCATCACCACATGTACTCTACAAAGGATAAACATTTATCTCTTGTGATTGAAATTCATAACTTATTATTAAAAGCTGCACCCCAAGCCCATAACTCCTAGGTTTGGGGAACCATCATTTCATCTTCTGATTCTGTGATATTAAATTTTAAGGGTCTATATGTAAATGAGATCATATAGTGTTCTGCATATTCCCCACTTAGAATCATATCATCTAAGGTCATATATTTTTTTCACACATGATGGGGTTCTGTGGCAAGCCACAGTAATAGGAAATAGAAGTCCAGCTATATATTATAAGCTATACCTTGACAAGACCAAGGGTTAATCGAGTGGGAAGCCATTTAGCAAGGACTATCTGGTGTTACACAGCTTAATATTCAGTTGTGTTTTACTATGAATTCCTTGTGCTCATAATTCTCCTAAAATGTGTATGTGTGTGTGAACCTCTGTTTCAAAGTACTTGGATAAAGTCATGTAGACAGAACCTTCTGCCTCTGAGTTCCTGGCTCCCCTTTAGCATTTGTTTTGGTTATCTGCCTTTTGCAAATATTCTCCCTAAGCTACTTCCTAATAGGGTCAACTCCAAACAAAGCCTGAAAAGCAAGAGAGGAACAGATAGCTACCAGACCACCTGCTAGATGCCTGTAGCCCCCCAAACTAATATAAAATGTCCTTTTAGAGACAACCTGTCTCCCAGGCTAAGTGCCTGTCCCCTAGATGCATACACAGCTTTGTTTCTTGTGCAAATCAAGTTCAGGTCTTCCCCTCTTTCTCACCACCCCAGAGCAACTTCTTAGATCAAAGGGGTTTCTCCTCACCAGGTATTTCAAGCTGTGGTACAGATTGGCTAGCTACCAGTACTCCTCCCCTGTCCTGTCAGGAAACTGGCTGCAGAGGAAAATAGTGACCCCTTTTAACTCTTAGTGACCTACAGATTTTCCCTCCCCCATCACCTGTAAGTTTATAGTTGAACACATTTGTGATAGACTTGTAATGCCTTCACCTAACCACAGTAAGGACGTATTTCTAGCACGTAAATTCCTTTTCTGATTTATTCCAACTGCTATCTGACTCCAATCTTGTCTTTCCACTTTTGGATTGGGAATAAAGTTGTCAGGAAGCTTCTGGTGGGGACCCTGCAATCTTGTGTTGTATACTCAACATGAGGTGTTGCTGCTTGAAAAAGGATATAGACCAGTCCCTGAGAGAATGAGGGGAGATTTTTGAATTGAGAGAGTTGAATTGAGGGAGTTGAATTGAGAGAGTTGAATAACTGGTGGCTGAAGGATGGTGGCAGACGAATAAATGAATTGGACAAAAGAGCTTCATGTATCTGGATTCATTCCCACGCCTATGGTAGCATCCTTTCTGGGCCCCTGGGATAGTATAATAATAAGGCTGGACCTTTGTTGTTATACAAAAGGGTTCCCTAATTTTTATAGTTGAGAGATATTCTGTCATGTGTATATAACATATTTTATTCATTCATTGACTTTAGTCTTTTAGTTATCTTCATATACTGGTTATTATAATTATGTCACAATGAATGTGGGAGAGTAGACATCTCTCTAAAATGCTTTCTTCTGGATTGTTTGATTCATATGGACTTTTTTGTTTCTCGTCTGAGGAATCTTCATAATGTTTTCCACGGTGACTACATAACTTTCCATTCTTCCTAACAGTTCACAGAGTTCCAGTTTCTGTCTCTCCATCTGACACTGGTTAAATGCCCTGTCCCTTACCTATACTGCCACATCCATTCTTACATATCTCGAATATTAACTCATTGTGAAGCACACAGTTTGTAAATATTTTCTCCTTTCATAGCCTGCCCTTTCATTCTGTTGATCATTTCCTTTGGTGTACAGAAGCTTTTTAAAATTTTCTCCTATTTTTGAGATTTATCTCTTCCATTTCCTTCCTACAAATCATTTCATATATGTAATGACTATGTCTTTAATTATGCCACCAGCCTGCGATAGCATCCCAGCCTAAAAAGCAGGCGTGCCCTCTCTGTGCTCTCTTTCTGTGTTGCCTCTCCTTCTGTATTCTCTTTCCTCTGCGCGGTCTTTCTCTTTCTCTCTCTCTCTCTCCATTTCTCTTTCTCTCTCTCTCCCAATAAAGCTCTAGAAAGGTAGCCATGGCTCGATTCTTCCGCCACTGCAGCATCCAGTAGTCACTTAACCAACAATATATCCTTTCATTCCCATTCCCATTTTCAAAATAAGACCATTCTTCATTGTTATATAAATGCATATATATATATATATATATATATATATACATCTAAAAAATATTCCTGCATATAAGGCTCAGGGAATATTAGAGAAGAAAGGGCAGGAAGATTTTAAGAGCCAGAGAATCAGGAAGTTTTCTGTGAGACTGTGTCTCCTAGTAATACCAGAAGCTACACTCATAAAGTCTTATCATGACTACCTGAACATGAGCTGAATGAGGACAACAATTGACATGCCAAAGTGAACAACCCTACACAAAGATCTATAGGCAACTAAGGAATGCTGAGAGTAGGAGAAATAATTTTCTCCAGGGATGCACACACCAATTCATTATTCATTAGCAACTGGTCAGACATGAAAACATATGTATGAGAAACATTATACTAACTAATACCATTATTAGTGGAGATAGAGTTTGTGGCTAATATGGTAGATAAGTATACATGGTAAGTAAGAAGTCCTAACTATTTTTCAAAGTGGCTGTACTTTTTTACAGTCTCCTTAGTAATGCATGAATATACTGCTTTTTCAGCATCTGTGGCAACACTTGTTGTTATATCTTTTGGTTTATAGTCACTATAGTGATTGAGTATATTCAAGATGGACAATATGGTTGTAAGGATTTGGTCCTTAATTATGTCATATACAAAGAACTTAAAAAAACTAAACATCAAGAGAAAAAAATAACCCATGGAACTGAAGAGAACATTCTCAAAAGAAGATGCACAAATGTCTAGTAAAAAACAGTTCACTTAAAAAAGTGTTCAACATCCTTAGCCATGAAGGAAAGCCTGATGAAAAGAAGTATATTCAGAGACCATAGCATCACACTCAGATGTGATGCCTACATTAAGAATACAAATGAGGAGTTGGGTGGGGGTGTTAGGGAAGTTGTCAGGAATCCCTAAGAATGACCCCAGCCTGGGCTACTAGCAATAGTGGAGAGGGTGCCTGAACTGAACTGAACTGAACTGGCTTGCCCTAGAGATCAGATCAGTGAATACCCTAACTGTCATCACAGAACTTTTCTCCAATGACTGATGGAAGCAGATACAGAGATTCACAGCCAGTCACTAGACAGAGTTCCAAGAGTCCAGTCAAAGAGAGAGAGGAGGGATTCTATGAGCAAGTGCATCAGGATCATGATGGGGAAACATGCAGGGATGACCAAACCAAACTAGAGGGAACACATGACAGTTGAATCAATGGCTGTGGAGCCAACATGGGACTGGACTAGGCCCTTTGCATGGTGAGACAGTTGTATAACTTTATCTGCTTGGGAGGACCCCTGATGGTAGGATCAGACTCCATCTCTAGTGCATGACTAGGTTTTGTGGAGCCCACTACCTATGATGGGATACCTTGTGCAGCTTTGAGGCAGGGGGAAGGGCTTGGACTTGCCTTTACTGAATGTGCCTCCCCCTGGGAGGCCTTGCCTTCTTGTGGGAGGGAGTGGGGGATGGGTTGGGATGGGGAGGCTAGAGGGACAGGAGGAGGGAAGAGGGAGATTTTTGGTGTGTAAAATGAATGAAAAAATTTTCTTAATTAAAAAAAAAAGTATACAAATGATAACCAATGCAGGGAATGAGGAAACTTTATATACTGGGTGAGACTGTAGACTACTTTAGACACTGAGATGTAAAGTCAGTTTTTTTTAAGAGCGTTGCCATTACTGGGTCCACTGTGCTCTAGTGAAACACAAGTGTCTGAACTTATGGGTAGCACAAATGGGACTTGGTGGGTGAAAGACAACAATTGGACACAAAGTTTGGTGGATAGGGACAGGATGGATCTAGAAAGAGTTGGGGGAGGAGTAAATATGGCAAAACACATATGAAATTCTCAGAGAACTAATTAAAAAAAAGGAAAGACAACTCAACAACCTAGAAATGGATTTCCTACTTCTCCAAATAAATAACCAATGGTCTTTGTGTACTACTACAGAGGCACCTGCTTATCCATTCAGGAGGAATGGAACTACCCTGGATGCCTGTCAATAATGAGTGAATAAAGAAGATAAATAAGGAAATTGGATATTGCTCAGATGTAAAGGAGCAGAAATGATGAAATTTACAGGCAAATGGATGTATGTGGAAATAGCTGTACTAAATGATGCACCTCAGGCCCGTCAATACAAACAAAGCATATTCTCTCTAAGATGTGGATCTTGGCTTCAAACCTTTCATTTTGTGTGTTTAACTTGGAGCACAAGTGGAAGCCAGGAAAAAAATTAGGTTATCATATGTGATCCATGAATAGAAACAGGAGTCAACATCTGTTGCTGTACTGTGTTTTTTCTATGAGTAGCATTTGAAAGGGACGCTGTCCTCATAGTCTTGTAAACAGATCAGCTATTTCATAACTTCACTTAAATCTACAATTATCTGATAAAAATGGTGAAATATAAAAAAAATCAATGATTCCCAGTTAAGCCTACAATGCCTCTAGCACAGAGAAATTCTGAGAATTCAGTGGCAAGAGGCCCATATCTGATGACAGTTACCCAACTCTTTTCTGTGATTTTGTTTTCCTAGAAGCCCTTGTTTTGGGAGCTTTTCTCTATTATGAGATCTATCATGAATCTATGGTATTTTGTTATCTTCATAGTTCTGCATTAATGAAAACAAATTTTCTCCAACCTCCTCTGTAGATGTAACCAACCGTCTTATTAAATAAGAAACACAGAACAAATGTAAAAGAGAAAGCCAAGAGATCAGAGCTCAGAGCTAAAATCTCACCCTTCCTCCTGCAGTGGTCCTAGCTTCCCGAAAAAGAGCTATTTCCTGTGTGTCTGTCTTTTCATAGTATTTTGTTCTGCCTTCTCATTGGTTGTAAACCCAAACACGTGACTGCCTCGTCACTGTCTGTATGTACAGCCCTCTAGGTCTTAAAAGGCGTATGTCTCCAATGCTGGCTGTATCCCTGAACACACAGAGATCTATGGGATTAAAGGCGTGCGCTGCTGCTGCTGCTGCTGCTGCTGCTGCCGCCGCCGCCGCCGCCGCCGCCGCCGCCGCCGCCACCACCACCACCACGCTCTGTCTATGGCTCTAATAGCTCTGACCCCCGGGCAACTTTATTTATTAACATACAATTAAAATCACATTTCAGTACAATTAGAATACCACCACACTCCTCTGAAGGGGGTCTTTGAAAATTATCTGATACTTTTGCTTGAGTAATTTTAAACCCTCCAGGAGGAACACCTGTATCTCTTTATCTTGGACCACCAGTGTTATGCAAATCAAGCCCACAAGTGAATTAAAGAACTCTTCTTAGGATCTCTATGACTGGGAAAGAGGACAACAGAGTTGCCTTTCTCCATACCTGTTAACCTCTGTCTTCACTACCTTCTCTGAGGTATGTATTACTGAAATCTACTCCGGTAGTCATGGAATATAGTATTGGTCCTAGAAATGACAATTCTCTTTTTCCCAAAGAGGCACTGAGATTCTAAAGTAGGTAGTGACCTCAGGGCTTAGGGACAATATGGGCAAGGGGTCCTTCCTATGTGTCCTACACCTCTCACACATCCAGGAGGCCTCTGTTTTTGCATTCTTTCTTGTTGCAAAAGAGGATCAGGGCAGGTGAGAGCAAATAGTCCATCTTCATTAGGACTCTAGGTGATTAGAGTAGTTCTTTTGCCAGCACTAAACTTCAGGGAGAAAGCACAGATAACACCGTACAAGCCATAGAAACAATAGCATTAATTCATAGACATTTCTTTGCTCTGTCATCCAAGGGGACCTGTAACTGATACCCAGCAACAAACACATGTCACTACTGGATCTTAAAATACTCTTTCAATCGAAATAAAAGGCTTTTGAAAATTGACTGTTTCAAGGCTTGGGTAAGAAATAATAAAAAATTTTTGGTGGGGGTTCCTTATAAGGTCATAGAAGAAAGTGCTCAAATATAGTAACGGAGCCTTAGAAGGACATAGATGTCAACTGAAAAGGATCTTGTGTAATTTGCAATAGAAAAATTCAAATAACAATTGTAATCATTTCCATTCACTAAGCAAATAAAAGAACACTTGACACACACAATCTAAAATATATGGAGCAAATATTTTTTCCTTTCTTAAACAACTTGACAAAGCCCAAAATATATATTGATTTGTTTTATTTTACTGTTGAGGATTGAACTACTGTTGGTATAGAACCAACATCCTCAGAAACTAAGAGAAACAAACACCCCAAATGAGATAAATAGACTCTACAAGAATTCTGAAACTTTCCTGATGCTTTATTTTATTTTTTAATTTTTTTTATTCATTTTACATACCAACCACAGATCCCCCTCTTATCATTCTTCCCACTCCCCCTACTGTCTCCCCCCATCCCCTCCTCCAAAAGGGTAAGGTCTCCTATGGGGGCACAGCTAAGCCTGGTATATTCACTTGAGGCAGGACCAAGCCCCTCCGTGATATATCAAGGGTGAACAAAGTGTCTGACCTTTTAAGCAAAAGGACAATGCTAGAAAATTGTTTTTAAATTTTTCATTTTTTTAAATTCTTATGGATTATCTCTCAAGTAAAAGGGAGAAAAAAGAAAAGTGCAATTTCTCATATTGCAAGAGGAATAATTCTACCCTTATGAAAAATTGGCATAATTGTCTATAGAAAATACAATGGAATGCACAATTTATTTTAGAAATTCTAAGATGCGTGTGTCAAGGAAACAAAAGAGAAGATCAGTGCCCTAATATTACTGATATGCTCTATATGTATGTATATTAGACAGTTGTAGCAAAACTAAAAATTTAAAGCTATTTGTAGTAGAGTCTTGTATTATGCATTGTACTATTCAACCAGGAATGAAATAATGATAAATCTGACAAAGAATATTAAATTTATACTGAACACTAGAACTTGATTTAAGATACAATATTATTCATACACAAATTCTCCTTCATGGGAATAAAACAATCCCCATTAGAATACCAACAATGGCTTCTATAGAAGATATTAACAAACATATTCTAAAATTCACATGGTGGCAAGGCACCTCGATTTTCCACATGGATTTTGAAAAAAAGATAAAGGGAAGAAATTGATTTAGAGTTCTGAAACCATCTATTTTCAAGATTTATTACACACTACAGTAATCAAGACATTGACTATGGGCTGCAAGACAACATTTAGATGAATGGAAATCAGTAAAGAATAAGATTACTATCATTTGAATGAATATGTACTAGAGATTTTGACAAAATCAAAATAGTAATTCACTAAGGAATGGAAAAATAGTGCTTGAACCTTTTAGTACCCTTGTCTTTAAAGCTGATTTTTTATTTGTGCAATATGCAAAAATTAATTAAAAAAGTATCTTAGAACTAAGTATAAAACTTCAAGAAGTTTTAGCAAAAGCCTTTGTGATGTTTAGTTGAGTAAAAAGATTTTTGATGCAGTTTGGCAAGATGCAGTTTGGCAAGAGCGAACAAGTTGATATGTTGGACTTCAGTTAAAAATTTGTAATTTGGTAGAAATTTAAAAGTGAAATATGTAACTGCAATGAGCTAGCCATGCCATACCTCTAAGTTGCTGAAGAAGAGGCATAAATACAACAGTTGTATACGAGACTTAAAATCATTTGGTTTGTGAAGCTGCAACCGGAAAACAACCTGAAAATACATCATTAGGTGAATGGATGCATACATTTTGGTGTATCTATGAACATGAGCTAGCAATTCATAACAAAGAGGAATGAACTGTTCCATATAAACCTCAAAATAACTACTACTAATTAAAGAAAGTGATACAAAATGTAGTATATTTTAATATGTTGGGATAGACAGCTGATCCGTTATTGGTTGAGGATGTCTTGCTATCTTTTCTCTGATCATTATATTTTTGTGCAATTACATATGTTCTTTATATATATGTCATTTCCTTTGTAACAAACAGTGCTCAACTTTCTGTCTAAGCAGTCTTTATCTTCTTGAAGTGTTCAATAAGACTGATCCAAATCATTATTTCCAACTGTGATGCAGTTTCTTTCCTGTTATAGGCTGTATAGAAGTAGCCTTGTGCTACCATTTCATCATCTAGTGCTAACTTGTAAGATTTGTCTTAATAATTGCTGTCTGAATTCATTTATTTTCTCCTAGTCTCATCGCAAGTTGATATCAGAACAAATGGCTTTCTTTATAGTGATCTATTTTATCTTATTAATCATGTTGTTGCTTAACACTTTCTCAAGTAAGTATTTATTTCTTTGTCTTTGAAAAGCCTTTGATCATTCAGTAACTGCAATAATTGGGCCATGCTAGAGGTGAGGAGCCCCCAGGGAATGATAGAGAGGATCCTGAGGATGATTTTTTTCTTAATGTAAGACATTTCATGGAAAAAACACGGACCCCTTTTAAAAAGTACTAAATTAGATTGGATGTAAGGAATTTCCTCGAGGTCCTGTTCTAAGACTGAAGACCTTCATGATAGTCACTGCTTGCTTTCAACTTCAACTTTCTCATCTGCAGAGTAAGAAAATGATCTGTTTTGATAGAGTCATCCTAGAATTATACAGATTACTATCTTAGGGTTTCTGATATCAGTCAGATTTATAGCAGGCATTCAAACTTTTGTATAATGAAATTTAATCACTTCTCTTTTGTGTGTTTATGTATTCTAGGATCATAGGGAATCATGGGTATAATTAAATGCCACAGTTTAATTTTAAAAGCCCAACAGTCATTATTATTATCGTTATAGTTTCCCCTCTGTTCTGATTGCAGCTGCACACTCAAAAATTAAGTATGATGAGAGATGTAAGGTGAGCTTTCATTTGGATGAGTAAAAACTTCATGTTTCATAGTGTATTTTATAGTACCAAAAAGATTAACACAAGATATATTGATTTAAAACAACAAAACCCCTTGACATTTCTATTTGTGATGACGTCAGAGTGCCTGATTGTCTCTGTCTGTGCTGTGTTAGGTATGAGGTCATGTGGAGAAGACTAGTTGGACCTAGCTCAGAGAAGTTGAAGAAATATGTAATATGTGATGAGATATTCGGAAAATGGGGAGTAAATGAACTATAGATAACATGGTAAGAGTGGTGTGGATTTTGACGAAATAGAAAAGTCTTTTAACCTGAAGCACAAAGAGTAAAAAAGATTCTACGTCAAGATGGTGGGGTGACAAATGGAAGGTAGGAATATTTAGTCTACTAGGCCAGAAAGATTAGGATGTTAATCTTCAAGAAAAAGATGAATGTTTTTACATGGATCCAATGCAACTTTTGAGACCCATTAGAAGTGTCTAAAACCAAATACTTATACAGAGAAATTGCACAATATTCCTGTCAAAGATAATGGTAGCTCAGAGTATAATAGGAGAAATGAAAGTAAAAACATATGAATTGAACTTGTGGTGTGGCTTCTTTTATGAATTAATCAATAAGGAATTATAGAGTATAGTATGTGTTTCAGGAGTTATTTTAATATTCAAATTCTGATGTTCAAATCAGAATTTCCAGACTTCCAAATCTAAAAGCAACTCAGATAAATTTTATACATCAGGATATTCATGTATGTGGGAGATGAAATCTTCTATTTCTGTCATTATTGTTTTTATTTTTTTTAAAAATATCTCTGATTTTTACAGACTGACTGTGCTGGTGGAGATTCAAGAATAGATTGTAGCAAAGATTACTTACCTCTTTGTGGATCAGATGGCAAAACCTGTAATAATTATTTAGCTTTTGCAATGAAGCAAGGTAAAAACGAACAAGCAAACAAACAAAAATCCTTTATATTTTTTATTGTATTATATTTTATATTACTCTTCTTAAATATTGTTTCCTTATTTAATAATTCCTGGAAAACCAATATTGACAATAATGTAATTCATTGAAATAATATGGGATTTGAATGTTATTTATGTGTAAGGAAATCACCACTCAGAAGGGTTTCATGGTAGATATCTTTAGAATTATTCTCACTGATCAAGACATATAGACATCCAATAAGCCCATAAAAACCATAGTCCCTAATCAATTACTTTACCACAAGACAATTTTGTTCTTCATTTGAATTTCAACAAAATAGTATCTATTACAAATATATGCATCTATAAATGTATACATACATACACACATAAACACACACACACACACACACACACACACACACACACACACACACACACACACACACACACACACACACACACACACAAACTGGTTTTTCAAGGCAGGGTTTCTCTGTGTAGCCCTGGCTGTCCTGAAACTCAGTCTGTAGACCAGACTGGCCTTGAAATCAGAGATCCATCTGCTTTGCCTCTGCCTCCTAAGTGCTTGGGTTAAAGGCATTCTCCATCTCCACCCAGTTTATATTTTGTTATTTCTATCTGCATGGAACATTTATTTATTCTTTCAATATTTTTGCCGTTTTGGTCACAGGTCATTGAGGAACAATAAAGTAACTGAAGGAAGAATGAATCAGTAATAAATCAGGAATATATCTTCACTCTTCCACTTTTAACTTAAGCTTAACATTCGTGCATTTGTTTGATCATAAAATAAGCAATGGACTGTGTCTTAATGAAAAACCTACTGAACCATTCCAGTTAAAGTTCAACAACAGAATAAACAGTTTTCCTTCTTGTAGAAATGATCAAAAACCGTAATGTGAATGAAAACATGATGAGAGGAAGGAGAGATGATACAAGAGGGAGAAACCAAGGGAATTGCATTCAGCAGAAGGTTCCCCATAACAGAGAAGTTATTAGTAGACAGATCACAGGGCCAACGAACAATATCAGAGGATTAGTCTCTGGTTCCAAAGGTAGTGTCAAAAGGGACACTTCTCTAGAGAGCTGGCCATTGGAAAATATACAGACTCTGGCTAGATGGTTAGTCAACCTCTGAAGCATAGCTCATGAAGGCTTGGCTGAACACACAGGTCCAAGGGGAAAATTTGTGCTGCTAGTGAGACATAGGTAACAAAATGAGGATCAAGCCAGTAGAGTGGGTCAAAAGCTATTCTTTAGATGATAGGTAGGCAATGATGTCAATTCACTCTACGAAGACCTGCTTCAGGTCATGTCTGTTCTTATAGAAGCACATTGAAGTAGTGTGCAGAAAAGAAGGGTGAGCTGGAAAGTGTGGGACCAGGACAAGTCCTGGCTTTAGAAAAAGATCCCACCATGCTTAGTGCATCACACAAAAATTCTTACTTTGAGGAACCCTACTGGGTTTCATATAAGATTTCTAATATAATGACCTAACTGTTCCTTTTTCTTTTTAGGCTCCAAAATGGCAGACTTAAATTCAGACATTATTTTCAATGCTGATTCTATGAAATGGCTTTACAAAGGTAGCGAATCATCTTGTTCTTTCTGTTTTGCTAATATGATTTGAGAAGTTTCCATCACTGTTTTTTATACCAGAGGATTTGGAAACTCAGCCCACGCAAGACATGATTTGTTTCTGAATTCACAAAATAATTATTTCTTAGTTGAGTTGTTCTTAGCAAATTTCTTGTTTTGAAAATACTAATAATTTCCTTTGACAAAGACAATTTGATGAATAAAAAAATCAAAATGCTACATGTTTTGTGGATTCCCTCTCCCAGTTGCTTTGAGATCTACACATTGTTGAAAGTACTTCCTGGATACTTAAATGATTAGTTTGCCATGATGAGAAGCAGCCCTTGTACAGCGCTTTTGAAAGAATACTGATGCTGGCAGATCACTTATATGTTCAGGCACATGTAGTTGATCAGTACATTATGTGAAGAAGTGGTGTAAGGACAGACTGAAACTGCAGTATGCTAAAGTTCTGTCTCATGTTAGATCACTCAAGGAACCCTTGAACCACATACTCTTGCCCCATTGAAATGTCACTTCTTGCCTCCCATTGTATTCTTTGATTTTTCTGAGAGATGCTACAAAGAGAATGATTTGACATCTTCTTAAAAGGCCTTTTTGCTCATTTATTTGCTTTCCTTTTTATTTATTTTTAGGAAGGCATAGAAATCCTTATTTTATAAATTCTACTTTCAAAACTACAGCCTTTATGCTTTTTTGTTTTTGCTTTATAACAGAAGTGTGAGTTAGGCATAATTAAGAAGATTTTTTAACAAGAAACAGACATTTAAATATTAAATAACTAAAATCTGCTAACTGTAATAAATTATTAATCAGAAAACTTATTTTATGAGATTAAAGAACAGAGAGACTGCCTAATATGCAGTTCATAACTTTAACTCAAATGCATTGGCTCCAGTGGGGAAATGTGCAAGAATATGCATTCAATTTCATTGACTGAATAGAACAATTAGAAACCAACCATACATAGACTCAATCACAGATACTTTAATGGAGGTCATTTTGAATTTTACTCATTTACATAAACATGTCAATGATCCGTTCTATTTTATGCACACAGATGTTGCATAGTATAGACTTATTCTCTATTATAATCTAGACACGACTTCAATCCAAACTTTGGATACATTCTACATATACGCAGAAGTCATGATCCCAAATAAACACAAGCATTGCACCCACTGACTTTTACTTTTTATGATTTGGATTCCACTTAGATGGACCTAGAGTAGATTTTATTTAATGCCTTAGTTTTTTTTTTTAAGTTTTTCATTTTACAAACCAACCACAGTTCCTCCTCCTTCCCCTTCTCATGCTCCTCACCCACTTCTCCCCATCCATTCTTCAGAGAGGGTAAGGTCTCCCTTGGGGAGTCAACAAAGTCTGGCATATCAAGATGAGGCAGGACCAAGCCCTGCCCCCTGCATCAAGGCTGAGCAAGGTACCTCACCATAGGGGTTGGGCTCCAAAAGCTAGTTCATGCACGAAGGATTAATTCTGGTCCCACTGCCAGGGGCCTCACAAACAGATCAAGCCACACAACTATCACCCACATTCACAGGGTCTAGTTCAGTCCCATACAGGTTCCCCAGCTGTCAGTCCAGAGTCCAGTGAGCTCCCAATAGCTTGGGTCAGCTGTCTCTGTGGTTTTCCCCATTATGATCTTGACTGCCCATGCTCATATAATCCCTGGTCCCTCTCCTCTACTGGACTCCCAAAGCTCGGCCTGGTGCTTGGCTGTGGATTTCTGCATCTGCTTCCATCAGTTACTGGATGAAGGGTCTATGATGACATTTAGCGTAGTCACCAATCAGATTACAGGGGAAGTCCAGTTTGGGTGCGCTCTCTGGCAATTGTTAGGAGTCTTAGCTGGGGTCATTCTTATGGATTCTTGGGAATTTCCCTAGCTCCCTAACTCCATAATGGCTCCCTCTATCAAGATATCTCTTAATTGCTCCCCCTCTCCATTCCTCCCCCAACTTGGCCATCTTGATCTCTCATGTTCCATCCCTATCCCCCTTCTATCCCCCATCCTGGTTTATCCAGGAGATTTATCTACTCTCTTCTAGGCGATCATGTATCTTAGGTCTTCCTTTTACCTAGCTTCTCTGGGTCATGGATTGTAGCCTGGTTATCCTTTGCGTGCGTTTAATATCACTTATGAGTGAATACATATCATGTTTGTCTTTCTGGTCTGGTTACTTCACTCAGGATGATTTTTTTTCTAGTTCATCCATTTGCCGACAAATTTCATGATGTCATTGTTTCTTACAACTGAGTAATACTCCATTGTGTAAATGTACCACATTTTCTTTATCCATTCTTCAACTGAGGGGTATCTAGGCTGTTTCCAAGTTAACCTTCAGTCTGCCTTCCTTGTCTATCAGGGAATCCTAGGCATGAAGATACCAGGAAATCCACTGTGTTAAAGAGTTTGAGAGAAAAGGAAGGTTAGATACATTTACCCTATGGCCAAAGTATTATAGAGGAATGTGAATTGTGTGTGGGAGGACAATGAGATAACTGAGGTCTCCATAGTTCAAGCTTAGCTACAAAATTATTTTTTAAATTTATTTTAAACACTGATCTTGTGTGATTGCTAAAGTTGAAGATGTTTAAATATTAATTTTTAAATCTTTTAGTTTCCACTTTTGTTCTTTATTGTTCAAAAATAGTACTGGAGTACATCTACACAAATAAAATTAATATCACATCTCTAGAAAGTAAACTGAAGTATTTACATCTTGGATTATGATATAAATGTTGCTTATAGAAAAATGAACTCTGGTTTATACTAATATCTCCTTCTGTAGTGGAAGAAACTTACAGAAAAGAACTTACATGGGTGACAGGTATGACATAATGTACTATGGAGAAATAATATTAATTGCTGCAATCATTACTTTTCAATTTAATTCTTACATCTCAAGATATGTTTTATATATATATTACAAGGCCTAAGATAATGATGTAATAATACATATTTTCTTGCTATCTTTGTACCTTCTGGGGCTTCAATTCCTAACTATTTAGTTCCCATGTCCTTGTCAGCTTTACCCCATCCAGTGGAAATGCCTCCCTGACAGATGACCTTCCCTGTTAAAAGCATTATCTGTCCCTTTTCTAGTCCTCAAACAGGGATCTCTTCCCTGCTAGTTCTGAAATTACTAAAAAAAAAATCTCATCCATATAACTCTGCATTTGATATGGGTCTTATCAGAGTCATATGACAGACTACACAAAAACAAGTTTTTTTTTTTTTTTTGCACAATGCTCTAACTAAATACAAAGCTCCATCTCATCTTTTGCTTTTAGAAAAAAATAGAAAGTTTGAGGTAAACTTAAAGGTAGAAAATATGAATTAGAAGTTTCTTTTTTTTCCCCAAGATGTTTACTACACATGGTCTGTTGATTAAAATTATGGGTGTATTTTCTACTTCTGTAAAATATCATTTGGATTTTTCAATTAGTTCATTTATCATTTAGTATAATATGTATACTTTAATAAAAATATTATATGTCTTTCAATCCATATGCTTTGGTTACATTTTAATTTATCAGGGCCTTCAGTATTTCTCAGTATTGATTGGTAGTTTTGAACAGACAAGTCTTTTGTCTCATGGGTAAAATACAGTCTAAGTATGCTATTCTTTTAGACCCACTTTAGTAGCAATTGTTTGTTTTCTTTTTCTTTTTCTCTTTCTTCCTTCCTTCCTTCCTTCCTTCCTTCCTTCCTTCCTTCCTTCCTTCCTTCCTTCCTTCCTTCCTTTCTTTCTTTCTTTCTTTCTTTTTTGAGACAAGCCTCATTATGCAGCTCTGGCTGTACTGGAACTCACTATGTAGACAGTCTGGCCTCAAATTCATAACTATCTATCTGCCTGCCTCTGCCTCCCCAGTGCTGAGATTATTATGCCTAGCCAACAATTGTTTTCTTAATTTTATTTTTAGATTTTTTTTAAGGTACATAAAAATATAACGAAATTTTTTGTGTTGAATTTGTAACCGGAAGCTTTGCAAAGTAGAGTATTTTGTTGTAGCACTTAGTGTGAGTAGGTTTCTTTGGATTTTCTAGATGTATTTTTGTGTCATTTGTGAACACAGACTAATTTCATTTGTTTATGAAATTTGGATGCCTTCATTTCTTATCTTCCACAAGGAATATACCTGGAACTTCTGTTACTATGTCCAGTAGAACTCGTGAAAGCAGACATCATGGCTTATTTCTGATCAGAGAGAAAAGCCTTTTAGGCTTTTACTCTTAGTAAGATTAAGTTAGCTGTTGTTTTTCTCATAATGGGGGAAGCATTTTAATCTAATATGTTGAGTGATTTTACCACATGACATACTTTTAAAAATGTCGTCTATGATAATCATGCTTTTCTTCCTTTCCTTACTAACACACTGATTTCCGTGTTGACAATTACATTACAATACTCTTCTCTCTCTCTCTCTCTCTCTCTCTCTCTCTCTCTCTCTCTCTCTCTGTCTCTGTGTGTGTGTGTGTGTGTGTGAGCGCACGCGCACGCGTGTGTATGTGTATGTGTATGTATGTGTATGTGCCACAGTTCATTTGTAGGGATCAGAGGAAAACCTGTGGAGTTAGTTTTCACTTTTCATCATATGGGTTCCAGGGAGGAATGTGGATTTTTCAGGCTTGGAGGCAAGGACCTTTACTTTCAGAACCATCTCAGCAGCCCTTAATCCTTTCAATATGTTGGCAAATATGGGTTCCTGTCATGTCACTAGGGACTATATGAGTCAATACTTATAAAAGATGTTGATCTGTGGTTTTTGCAGATGGGGCGTTGTCTATCATTACCATCAGGGTAATACTGGCTTCAGAGAGTGAGCTATCAAGTGTTTTCTGTTCATATTCCTTGGACAAATTTGAGGAAGATGAATATTAATTCTCCTTTAAATGCTTGGTGTAATTCCCTAGGGAAGCCACCTGATCTGGAAGTTTTTGATTAGTGTTCGAATCTTACCATATTCAGGTTTGTTCATGCTCCTTCTTAGAAAATAATGCATTTTTATGAATTTGTCTACTCCAGTTAGGTCACTCAATTTTGTTAACATACACTTGCTCATAATATTCTCATACAAAATATGTTACAAGTCCATTGAGTGTAGATTCACTGAGGTTTCTTTAACTCTACCAGAGACTTCCAGAGTCAAGATGCCTAAAGTGAAAAATGTTTACACTTTGCAGGCAATCTTAAAATTCTTACATGTAGGTTCAGGTACTGAAAGAAAGACAAAGACCTATATTTACAAGGTTTTGAAGTTTGGGAAGTGAACGGATCCAAGACACTGGTAATATTTGGGAAAGTATGCACAAAAGTCTACAAATCAGGAACTACTTTTGAACTGATTTTATTTGCAGTGAATGGAACAAGCTCAAAAATTATGTAGACTCCATTAGCTGAAGAACACCACGCTAGCTTCACACTTGAACTTGACAGGGAATCCATTGTGAAATGAGAATTGCAAGTGGATTTTGAAGTTATAGATATTTCGGTTCATATGAGCATCTAACATTTCCCCTCATGGTTGAGAGTCAGCTTCCCTTTGCTCAGCCTGAAAAAGACAACAAGTGAAATCAAGCTATCGTGAGACAAAGAGAAATACGATTATTTGAAATCAGGCAGGAAAAGCAGGCTTAGCCACTGGGTGCTGTGGCCCTCATTCACTGTTCTGAGGACTTATGCACGTTGATTCTGCCACTGCTCCTCTCTAGGCAACGTGCTTTATCAAGAACATGAGAGATTTGGTGTCTAAGGCCTTTTGTAATTCCAATTGCTTACAGGGAATGTGGTGTTAACGGTTAAGTAATCTCCAGATTCCACAATGGTTGAAAACAAGAGAACTATTCTTAACTTGCTGAGCCTTTAAAAATTCTGATAACTTGCTTTGCCACTCTTTCTTAATCAGTTGTTACATAAAACCTTTTTGCTGAATCCTATTTATTTTTATTCTGCGTATGTGCATTGGTGGGGGGACAGATGTGCCATCACACATATGTAAAGGTCAGAGGACACACACATTCAGGATTAACTTCTTTTCTTTTATCATTCGGGTCTGTGGGATGAAATTCATACTGTCAGCCTGGGAGGCAAGAACGTTTACCTGATGAGTCATCTATCACCCTGGCCCACATATTATGATTTCTAAGTGGCACAAATAATTTTGGTTCTTGTAGAAGGACAGAACACTAGATGGTTCATATATATGGCTCACCAAATCCAATTTTGGTGTCATTACAATTAGAACATTATTATTACTATTATTATTGTTTTTTGAGACAAGGTTTCTCTGTGTAGCTTTGCGCCTTTCCTGGATCTCGCTCTGTAGACCAGGCTGGCCTCGAACTCACAGAGATACGCCTGGCTCTGCCTCCCGAGTGCTGGGATTAAAGGCGTGCGCCACTGCCACCCGGCTTAGAATATTATTTTTAAGCAACAATAGCTAATGGAAAGGTTTCCTAGTGTTTGTTCTTTGATATGGTTGGTTTACTTCCCTCATCTTTCAACACTGAAGTTCACATGAGCAGGAATTTCTGAGTTTTTGTTCATTGTTTTACTTCCAAATCTTAAAGCACTGTCTGGTACACGGGAGCTGTTAAGAAATATTTGATAATTCCACAACTGGAAGTGATTTTATCTTTCTATAGTTAGATTAATAAACACTATTCCCTGAGACTCAACTGAATATTTATTTCAATGATTAAGTATCTTGAGACCAAAAATGTGCCCCAGTAGTTAAGGGAGCTTGCTGCTCTTGCAGAGGACCAGAATTTGGTTCCCAGCACTCACATTGAGTGGCTCACAAACCACCTGTTAACTCTAGCTCTATGGGATCTGATAACTTCTTTTGGTCTCCATAGATACCACCTATAGGTTTTTTTTAAAAAAAGAATTAGTTATCTTTTAAATATTTTGTTAGGAAAATTATAGCCAGGACATTGTTTAGAGAGGACTATATAGACATAGGCAATATTATTCTCTTTTCTATGACTGAAAAGGAAAACAAAAGATTATTACCTTTTTGCTTCCTTAAATACACAGGAGTTCCCATATGTTTTTCCATCAGAACCACAGACTGGTTTGTAAACCGAGTCACACCTTTTGATTCCATCTGGGTTCTTGCTGATCAGGTTTCCAGCCTGCAAAAATGGAAGTGATCATCAGGTAAGGACAGAGTGATGAGTTTGATTCAAACATCACCAAGGAAAACATTAACTGCTCATTTATTGTTGAGAAGCATTATTCTCTATTAATCATATTAGTCCCTCAATACATACAATACAATAAATCTCTAGGTCTATAGCGTTATGTCAATGTCTTGAATGAACAATATATTTTGACCTATTTTACAACTCTAGGCATGGAAGCATAGTGCGTTCAGGTTCAAGTCTCACAGATGAATGTGTTAAATATCTAATCAGTGGCGTAAATATGAAGTTACTTACTGCAAAGTTTGTGACACATAAACTGTTCTTACATAATTTAGAGACAAGTCTTAACTCTAAAAGGAGAAGCAAGTGTGGGGACAGCCATACTGACAAGTGTAAATGACATAGAGTTCATTGATTGTTTTTCTGTGCCAAAGAAAGAAAGATGAGGCGGGAATAAGATTATGCATAATTCCTTTATGTAGTACCTAAGGATTTTTTTTTTAGTATAAATTACTAAGTAGCAGAGTTCCATAAAGCTTTGACTAGCCTATGAGAACAGACGTTAATACGAATGGTGAGATACTTTTAGTCAAAAGTCTATAACCTTCTTATGATAGTGACTCATTCAAACACAGCCTATAAAATAGACATAGTTATTTCTCCCATTTTAGAAGGAATATGAAATTGTCAAAGTTGTATGATATCCTGAAGACTTCGGAGACCTGCTGAGGGTGTTAATATGGATGGCAATCATCTTTCTGGGAGAGTAATGCTTTATATCAACCAAGAGACATTAGGAAGAACAAATAGCTTTCCTCTGAAAGGAAGATGAAAATAGATAATTTTTTATAAAAAATAAAGTTTTCCTTAAAATGAGATAGAGGAGGTGTTCTATCAAATTCAGGTGTAGAGAGGCACTGTCAGCCACCGCCAGGATGTAAAGACACCGGTAAGCCACCAGCCATGTGGCAAGGTATAGATTTATGGAAATGGATTAATTTAAGCTATAAGAACAGTTATCAAGAAGCCTGCCACGGCCATACAGTTTGTAAGCAATATAAGTCTCTGTGTTTACTTGGTTGGGTCTGAGCGGCTGTGGGACTGGCAGGTGACAAAGACTTGTCCTGACTGTGGGCAAGGCAGGAAAACTCTAGCTACAAGTGGCGCCCAATGTGTTGGTAAGAGTTTCTACCTAAAACCTGAGTAAAAAGATTCTAAAAACAGAGCTAAAAACAGTTCCTAGTTGTCTCTTTCAAGCTAGTGGCAGCCTGTGTGTTTGAGCTACTATGGTGGGTTCCTGGCGTGTGCGCTTGACCTGCAGTATGGCAGGAATGAGGCCTCTGCAAGTGGCACACTAAGCTGCGTGGTGGATTTAGCCTTTGCTAGTACAAAACAAAAAAAGAGGTTTCTGGGCTACATGCTGCTTTGATAGAAGCATAGACCCCTATTTCTGAGAGTTGATGGCTCCCAGAGCTGGCAGAAAATGTACCACCACCATGTTGGGAAGCTGAAGTGGGCAGAGCCAGCAGCCACACCGCTGTTTCAGTCTTAGAAGGGTGCAGTTTAAAGCAATAGGCTCAAGGTAAAATAAAAAATAAGCCACGTAAAGATGTCTACCACACAAAGAATCTGGATTATGTTCTCTTTGATATTCGTAACTGAAGAAAAACATTTGATTGCAAAAGCTGTTGAGTTATGCCAAAATGTATATTTTAAAGGTACCTTGACTTCAAAATTTGGATATAAGGATACGTTGCTTTGGAAAGGAGGCTCTGCTTTTGTTCCCACAGAAAGCCAGAGGCTATGGATTTGTTCCAGATTAAGATACATCAGGTTTGACCAGCCAAGACCCCCTGAAAGGTCTCTGATGACACCATGGCCCAGATGATCCAATGTCCAGATCGGATTCAAGGCAACTGGCTCAGACAATACAGCCTCATGGACTACTCCATGATCCTAAAATTTTCTTTGTGTCCCCATAAGATACAGCACCCTCCTCCAGCAGGAAGTAGCAAGAAAAGCTACGCCCAAATTCCCAAATATACCAAGCTGGCTTTGGAGATGTGTAAAAGTTAAAACCTTCCTTTTTAAAAAAAGAAAAGGGGAAGTGCTGTGGGATGGTCTGTATGTCAAATTGCTCTGATTGGTCAATAAATAAAACACTGATTGGCCAGTGGCCAGGCAGGAAGTAGGTGGGACAGGGAGAGAGGAGAATTCTGGGAAGCAGAAGGCTGAGGTAGAGAGACACTGCAGCCACCGCCAGGACAAGCAGCATGTAAAGACGCCGGTAAGCCACCAGCCATGTGGCAAGGTATAGATTTATGGAAATGGATTAATTTAAGCTATAAGAACAGTTAGCAAGAAGCCTGCCACGGCCATACAGTTTGTAAGAAAAAAAAAATTCAGGTGTAAGTATAAAATGGAACTGTTCAGTGTCATTAATAAATGAAACCAAAAAGCCACAGGGGAGAGAGGGCAAGTGACAGAAAAGTACAGTAGGACCCTGAAGAGGATGCAGGAGACATGCTGAGCATGTGGATGCTCATCTTTATGTAAAAATGGCTCATAAGCATCCAGCATGTTGTTATTCCATCCATTGACCAAACCAGGAGAAATGATTATGTCTCATTTATCCTAGACTAGAAGAATATAGATTAAAAATAAATGGTATTTTTTGACATGTTCATGATTGGATTGAAACTATAGGTGGTTAGTTATAAAGGAACAACATAACTTGTATGATATAGGAAATGATCAGGAACATATTAGCAAGCTATACAGGACTCTATGTGATATGGATAACAAGTGAGCAAGTGTGATTTGGAATGACATTGAATGACAAACAGGGTCCTAGTCCTAAAAAGTCCTGAATGTCACATTCGGGAGTTTAAGTTGCATTTTCTAGGTAACTAGAAACACTGAAGAATTTTGGTCGGAAACAGCAAACTAGAGTTTTATTTGGAATCATCATGTTCAGTGTCCAGATTACAATTGGGATAAAAATGGGTGTGAAGGTTAAACCTGAAAGGAATAGGCTCAGTTGAGATTTTGAGTTAATTCAGTTTAGGTTTTGAATTGAAGATGACAGAAAGAAACAAAAAATGGTATAAAAGTGAAAGTCCCTCAGTGATCATGGATGTGAAATTAACCTTTTGCTTTCATTTTGCTTGGCCTGTGGCATTGCAGATTGTGAGTTTGTGGTATTCAGTTAACTATTATGAGGCCTGGAACACAGAAGGATGTTTAAAGGATGAAACAGACATCAATACTAACCTTTATCCGTATTGTATCATCCTTTGAAAGGTTGTCTACATTTTTCCTTTCTTCTTGTTTATATAAAGACCTTGGTTTCCTTTGTTGGCTAGAAGGTTCTGGCTTCCCTTGCTGGCTAGAGGATTCTAAACTCCCAGGCTTGCCTTTATTGCTAGGTAATGTTGGTTTCACCTTTTGGCTAAGAGACTCTGGCTTGCTTTTGTCCTTAGGTGATTCTGGCTTCCCTTTTTGGCTAAGAGACCCTGGCTTTCCTTGTTGACTAGGTGATCCTGATTCTTCTTGCTTGTTAGAAGCATGTGGAGTCCCTTTTTGGTTTGATTCCCCTGGCTTCCCTTGCAAAATCCAAGCACTGGGCATCCCAGGCTTATTCAAAGCTTCTGGTCTCCCTTGCTGATAACCACGCACTGTTTTCCCTGGCTGGTTGGAATACCCTGGTTGTCCTTGCAGAATGAGCATTCCACGTTTGCCTTGTATGAGACTACCTCCTTGTTTGTCAGGTTCCTGCTCTCCCCCAGGATTAGCTTCATTTTTTGTCTTTAGAACAAGTGCAGGTGTTTGATTCTCTTCTAGCTTGAAAACGCTTGGTTTTGAAATCTGTGCAGAAGACACTGAAAGGACACAATAAGAAAAATAATGAAAGAGGAATTATTTTAATATTCTAAAACAAATCACTCATCACACGATCTACTTTTTATTATATAACTTCTTGAATTTTCCCATATTTCCTCTCATGTGGAATATGTTGGTTCCTCCACCTTTAATGAGTTATAATTTCCAAAAGGCATAGCATCTAGCAAGCAGCTTGCTCATTTGTAAATAATGTTATCTGAATTCTTTTAACTAAGCCTTCTTTCTGTCTTTGTTTCCCTGTGTTTCTTGAGAAATCAGTCTCTACTAGGTGCCTATTTTAAGCTTCTGTTTTATCACAGAAACCATTTTATGGATGGTATCAATTTTCTAAGCACAAAGTCTCTTCCAGCCTGCAGGGGAATCATTATTTGCTTCCAAGCAAAACTCCCGACATCAATCACAGTGATGGTTTTATATATATATATATAATAGAAATTGTAGAAAATGATAGATACTGTATGTATTTCTTTGTGTGTATCCTCCATTTCTATTTAAAATTTTATTTCATTCATATATTTTCCACCAACACCATGCTTTTTTTTTTTGCAATGGCTCTGAAATGCAGCTTGAGGACAATAATTTTGTCACTTCCAGTCCGGCTCTTCCTAACAAGGCTTTGGCTATTTGGGACATATTTTTGTTTGTTTGTTTTCATATAAATCTCACTATTGATGTTCTATTCTTATGAAGGATATCCTTAGAATATTAATCAGAATTGGATTGAATCGGTAGGTTAACTTGGACACGATAGTCATTTTCACAATATTGGTTCTGTCAATTTATGAACATGGAAGTTATTACTATCTTCTTGAATCCTCTTATGTTATTTCTTCAGTGTCTTAAAATGTTTATTGTAGAGGTCTTTCATTTCCTATTAGGTTTATTCTAAGGTTTGTGTTATACCTTATTCTAAGGTTTAATTACAAGTTAAGACTTAGAGAAATTCATACAATGTATCCTGATCACATTCAGTCCCAACTCCTTCTTCCTACTCCTCCCAGAACCACTCCTCCACCATCATCTTATCCTTTTCTATGGTGTTTTCCCCAGAAAAGTCTATTTCCCAGCAACTGTTCTAGTCCTCTGGCTCTTATAATCTTTCCATTTCTCTTCCAGGATGTTCCCTGAGTGTAGAAGTTTTAGGATTGTGTCATCAAAGTCTACATGGAGGAGGGCACCCCTTGATCAATTGATCCCTGCACTTGGATCAGTTGTAGCTTTCTATAATGGCCTGTCTTTCTGCTGAAACAAAAAAGAAAGCTTCCTGTAGGACCAGAGCTGCACTTACCCGTTGATATGAGACTAAGTATTCAGAGTGAAGATAGAGATTATTGGTTTAGAAAAGCAGCAGCAGCAGATTCTTAAAACTTATGTTCCAAAACTAATGTATTCCATGTTTTCAAGTTTATTTTGGTAGCCCACATATCACTTACATGTTATTATATTTTTTTCCAGATTATGTTCCCCAATAAACAGTATCTAAAAACAATAGGCAAAAGTTGCTATTTTATAGCTAAGGAAAGTGGTATTATTCTGGGTTATATCTTTTATTAGTACAAGTCATTTCTTTTGTCTCACCTTGTTTTGGATAGTAGTCTCTTTTTTTCTTTTTTATCATGAGGTTTCTTCCAAGCTTTTATTCAATGTTACATTATTTTCCTGAGTAATTCTCTTCTCACTTCACACAACTTAAAATTGTCTCAAGGTAGATGATTCCCAATTTATACTCAGGGTTACATTTGAATTTTAAATTTCCCTGCTTGATATTTTCAAAAGTATGCATTTACATGTCTCACACGATTGAAACACAACTGAATGTATCTTAATTTTGAATAGATGGCATAGATAAATGGCACTGAATCTTAAAGACAAAAAGCAATTCTAAGTCAATTTTCTGGTCTCCTCTATCCTCCTCCCCCATGGTTTCTTCTCTGGGAAACCATCACATGTATCAAAACTATCAAAAACATTTTTTTTTTTGCATTATCCCAGGAATAACGCAGGTGTTTACACACATATTCAAAATGTAATGTTTCCCAAGCACTCAGAAGCACGGTTCACTTGCTGTTTTCTTCCTTGTTTCCCCCCTCAACAGTGTAGGGAAGCTGTCATTGAATCAGTACAGTGTGCTTCCGTTCTTTCCCCTTGATGGCTACACCTGCCTTGTTATTTGGATTTATCATGCTTTTTTTTTTTTTTATTATCACAGTCACTCTATGAGTAATGAAGTTTATGCTCCCAGTTTGCTACTGCAAAGAATTATTCCATGAAAATTCAGATAAAACATTTATCTCACACGAAAAAATAAATCTATAGGCTAAATTAAACCTGAGGTAGAATTTTGGTGGTAAATCAGATCATGCTGGACATAAGGGCATATAGTTGTCAACTAAGTAGTAGGGTGGTTGAGTCAGGAAGGCTGTGAGTTCAAGTCTAACTTGGGATTTAAGGAGGAACACTGTCTCAAAAATAAAATATAGGCATCATACTATATTAGGAGCACATATTTAAGTAAAAAAAATTAGAAAGTAGTTATCTTGTGCTTTGGTTTTTCTTTTGTTTTGAATTGTCTTTTCTCATTTTACAAATCCCAACATGTGCTTGGCTACTCTTTCTTCACATCTCTCTCTTCTTCACCTCCCAAGCTCATATAACTGCTGCCTATAGTCTTGACACTTTCTTCCATCAACAGTATGTGCAGTGCTTACTGTCACCTAGAGAGACCCTCAAAATGCATGGCAGGTGCCACCATCGTGAACAGGAGCTTCAGGGAGGGATTTCAACTATCTGGCCTCTCCTCCTCACCAAATGTATATGCTCTTACTTGATCTTTCTCTCACTCTGTCCCTCAGTTCTATACTAATTTCTTAACACAGTTTATCTATCTCTCAACAGCATCGTCCTATAACCATTGCCCCAATCCATTTCAGTACTATCAAAATACTCATAGTTCTGAACGAGTTGCAAGTGATCATTCTTGTCTTCAGTAACATAAAATAGTTCCACAGTGTCTGCAATAGGAAGATAGTCATCATGTCCTTTGCTGCACGCATATGAAGCATTAGGTCCTAGCTATTTTTGTTACTCCTTTACACGAGTCATAAGAAAGAGCATCAAAAGATCATAATTTGGGGGTAAATTAATTTTTTACCTGGTTCCAGAGATAGAATTCAGAGGCACATACATGTTAAGCATGAAATCTATTATTAAACACAGTCCCTTAAAGTCCATTCTATTGTAATCATTATATTAATATATGTATTAAAATATTTTATTAAGAGATTTTATTAAGATATTAAAAATTTCTCATCATCTTGAGAAATTCATATCTCAGCTAGAATTTATATCTTTTAAAACAACTAAAAGTATGAAATAGAGAGTATAATACTATCAGTCGCCTACAGAGAGCTGAAACAATGGCAACTGATGTAATCACCCAAGTAATTTCTAAAGTAAAAGGGAAGTACAATTATTTATATTTTACTTATAAAAAATAGATTCAAACACCTTAAGCAAGTTACATAAACATAGAAATTCAGTATTAAAATACATTTAAAAAATTTGATCATACAACATTTGATCATACCACACCACCCTTCTATTACAGGATATGAATGTGAATATTTAGATGCCCTTATAACACTTTTAGATTGACAGTATCTTTGCACTCTAAGCCTTTCCCAACCTTTTATTCTTGCTTCCCTCTGACCATAAGTCTTCCATTCTTGTTACATCCAGTCACCATTTTATACCTCTAGATCTTTATTTTTCTGAAATTCTCTTTGCCATTTTGTTGTTTGATTCTAATATAGCATCATCTCATCCCTCAAGTGTTCAAATTCTGTCCTTAGAGAGTAGGAAAGAAAGATACCAGATGCAGCTTTCTTACCTGGGAACACAACCAGGAGCATGAAGGGAAGGAACATTAAGCGCCCCATGACAGAGCCAGTAGATTCAGACTTGGCTGTTGGGTAGCTTATGTGGAACTCTTCTGTAGTTCTTTTCTAAGTAAGCCATCCTCATCCCCACCAAGTTATATATTTGAAAAATTCTCCACCCTTATTGCTAAACACTGTTTAGCACTGTCTTGAAAAATTACACAGTAAACTTTCACAAATGAAGGTGTTTCTCAAATTTGAGCTTTACACCCCAACTCCCATAAATATCCAAACTTTAATATGCGTCTATCAGATGATCTTCTCCCAGGATGAAAATGGTGAGACACACCTGGGGAAGGGATGAATTCACTGTTCATTTCTTTATGGCTAGGGGATGGCTTATTGTTAGCTTGTGTTGCTATTCACTCAAGTTTATATGTCCATGTTAGAGATCTTCAAGGTATTTTCCCTCAACTGAGTTATATACCAGTAATTTACCTCAAATTATATATTAAAATCAAATAAACTGCATCAACTATTGGTCATTAGTAAGTTATGAATGCAGTCAGTAGGAAATGATGACATGTAATGTGTTTTTATGAGTTAGCAAGAGACAATAGTGTTCATGTTAGGGGAATAACATTACACCGTGGCCTTTCTTCTCAAATTACAGCACCAAACAGAAGCTCATGTGAAAACCACGTTGGGAGGTTTACTTGATCTTAAACTCAGTGTTTATAATGCACTGAAATATTGTCTTCAAGGTTAGAGGTTCCATGTAAGAAATTCAAATTATTTGGAGCATGCCCAAAAGATGCCTTTGATAAGGTGACATCTAGACACCAAAGAGCATGATGTAGGTTAATAGTTCTTAACTATCATCAAGGAAGTTTCTTTCTGAAGTAAATGGAGACTATCACAGAAATCTGCAACTGGTCAAAATGCAGGAAACAATTGATCATGGGGAGCCCAGACCCAATTTATATATTTACAATACAACCCTCACTGAGGCTCAGGGGACATTATGAAGAGTGGATGGGAAGATCATAAGAGCCAGAGGAACAAGAAATTGGCTGTGAAACTGTGTCTTCTATACATAACAGGGACTTACAGCTATGAAATTTTAACATCAAGTTTGCCCACACAAAACAAAACCAGTTGACATGGCAATATGGATGGCAGGAATCTCACAAAGCTCAATGCCAAGATGAAGAGCTATGGGAAATTAAATAGCTGCTAGGAATGGGGAGAATCAGTTTACTTCAGGAACAACCTCCTGATAGGTTATCTAATCTTAAGTGGTCATACTAAACACATACACATGTGAGCAACACTAAATGGACTTAGAAGTGTGTGTGTGAGTGTGTGTGTGTGTGTGTGTGTGTGTGTGTGTGTGTGATGTGATTCTGTGTGTTCAAGTTTGTGTCTCTGTGTGTGGATGTGATGTGTGGATTGTGTGTGTGTGTGTGAATGAGATGTGATTCTGTGTGTTTAAGTTTGTGTCTCTGTGTATGGATGTGATATGATGTGTGTGTGTGTGTGTGTGTGTGTGTGTGATGTGATTCTGTGTGTTCAAGTTTGTGTCTCTGTGTGTGGATGTGATGTGTGGATTGTGTGTGTGTGTGTGTGTGTGTGTGTGTTGTGTGTATGTGTGTGTGTGTGTATGTGTGTGAATGAGATGTGATTCTGTGTGTTTAAGTTTGTGTCTGTGTATGGATGTGATATGATGTGTGTGTGTGTGTGTGTGTGTGTGATGTGATTCTGTGTGTTCAAGTTTGTGTCTCTGTGTGTGGATGTGATGTGTGTATGTGTGTGTGTGTGTTTGTGTGTGTGAATGAGATGTGATTCTGTGTGTTTAAGTTTGTGTCTCTGTGTATAGATGTGATATGGTGTGTGTGTGTGTGTGTGTGTGTGTTTGTGTGTGAATGAGATGTGATTCTGTGTGTTTAAGTTTGTGTTTCTGTGTATGGATGTGATATAATGTGTGTGTGATGTGATTCAGTGTGTTCAAGTTTGTGTCTCTGTGTGTGGTGTATGTGTGTGTGTGTGTGTGTGTGAATGAGATGTGATTCTGTGTGTTTAAGTTTGTGTCTCTGTGCATGGATGTGATATGATGTGTGTGTGTGTGTGTGTAGTGATGTACGTGGTGTGTGGATTTAGACATGCTTCTTTTATCTGAAACATTGAAAAAAACTCATCACCAAGTCCCCTGTAGCATATGTATCCCAAGAACAACTATTCCATGCAAACAGCAACACCTCCAAATAATGTGTTGAAGCAACCTCTATGACCTCAAAGGAGAATCGCAAGAGATTTTTAACTATCATTGTAATGTCATTACCTATAAGTATTGGATGCTGCTTACTAATATGCATATTGTTTTGAAATATCAGTTACCCTGGGGTTGGAAAGTAACATGGGGTAGCACTGAGTGACTCAGAAACAACTGCTAAACAAAATTCAACTATTGTTGTGGTATCCTGTCTAAAATCATGATAAGTCATTCAAGGTGCTGAGTTTCTCTGATACTTAGCTGTGGTTTGGAGAGGAAATACCTTTTTTTTTGTAGCATCTTTATTGTTACTCTGTCCTGAAATTTTCTTTACTTCTCCATCTATAAAATGAGTTCCAGTTAGGATTAAAGTGGATTTATTCTGGAGGTGGGGCGATTTAAAACACAATGCCCTGCTATCAATAATCATTTCAAACACATGGATTGAATTATACCGATTTAATAAGTTCCTGGCACTTGGAATCCACCTGCATGTGATCACGAGCCTGTTCTGTGGATGAAATGGGGCAAAGCCGGACTGGGAGGGAGCAATGCCTACTGGTACCGTACCGCTTGCAGCACTTGCCTGGCATTTTCAAAAGTGCTTTTTTTTTTTATAGTATTTTTATTTTATAATTAACTTAACTTCACACATCAGCCATGGATTCCCCCGTCCTCCCTCCTCCCACTCCCCAACTCTCCCCCAATCCACCCCCCCAACTCCCACCTCCTCCAAGGCAAGGTCTCCCCTGGGGAGTCAGCCCAGCCTGGCAGACTCAGCCAAGGCAGGTCCAGACCCCTCCTCCCTACAACAAGGCTGAGCAAAGTGTCTCAGCATAGGCCCTGTCATGACAGAACTCTCATCCAGTGTCTGATGGAAGTGGATGCAGAGATCCACTGCCGAGCCCCAGGTAGAGCTCCAGGAGTCCAATCAGCGAGAGAGAGGAGGGACTGTATGAGCGAGAGATGTTGAGACCATGGTTGGAGGAAGCACAGGGACAAATAGCCAAACTAGTGGAAATGCATGAACTGTGAACCAATGGCTGAGG